>NC_091181.1:23441025-23501659 GCF_040958095.1 Procambarus clarkii
ATATATATACACATATACAAAGCCAGTGTACAATTCAATTTCTTTCTTTATTATGCACCCCATACCCATCCCGTGGGCGGTGGTGTGAAGAATTACAGAGGCACATAATTGGTTCAGGAACTGAACTCTCTAGTTCGTTTAGCTAAGCAAATAACAATTTTGACGCTAGCAAAATTATTTTGACATTGCAAAATTATTAATGTTGTATACACATGTACACACTCTCATACATACATGGAAATTCCTGGCTGTGACGGGTTCAGAGACTACATAACAGGAACTATAATAACAATGGGTGGACCAAAGATAATAGTGGCAGTCATTTACAACCCTCCCCTAAATGACAGTAGACCTAGACAGGAGTTTGATAGGAACAACATGGCAACCATTAATATAATAGAGAGAGCAGCTTCAGTTGCCTGCAGGAATGGCTCAAGACTCTTAATCATGGGCGATTTCAACCATGGAAAGATAGACTGGGAGAATGGGGACCCACATGGTGGTGCAGATACGTGTTAGTTTAGTTCATTTATTATGCACCCCATACCCATCTTGTGTGTGGGAACCGACCTGTGAGATTTATATTTATTTAATTTATATGAATTTATATTTACGTTAATTTATATACTTCGATAGCAATTTGTATAATGATAAGTGGACTGTATTTCTGCAATAATCTCACAAATCGATCCTCTACACATTAGGGGGGGGGTTTATATTAATTGAATATATATGCAGCCAATCAAACTACAGTAATAGACTACATACATTGAAGAGGTTCCTTATCTTATAGTACAGCAGGTTAGTCCACCAGGTATAACTAGGGTGTAGACACCAAATTATCCTCTTTGAGGTAGCTTCCATCAACCAGTAACTGATGCACAAAGCCTTGCTTCCTCGTCTTGACCTGTCAAAAGGGCGCTAACTGTGAAGCCAGAAACCTAGTATATGACAGGTATTTCAGAGAAAACTGTACATGGAACAATGAAGACCTGGCTTAATTACCTTTAGTTTGAGGCTATATCGTGCTCTAACCGGAAACCCTACCCAATGACATTAATGGCCACTAATGATAGATAATGGGTTTCGGAAAGAACACTTAACTTGATTTGATGACAGCGTGTTGAAAATGGTACACCTTTGGTTTCCATAACACTACGTCCAAGTAAATTTAACAGGAGCCGAATTTGCTCCCTGTGAGCCTCTGGTCTAGTATCAACAATGGCTGCCCTCCTTCCTCCTCTGCGCCTGGCTTACATTGTCCAGATTTCAGAAAGTGATAGAAGGGTCACATTTACTCTACTTTAATATTGATAATTAAGTTAATTTATATGAGATGTTTTATGATGGTAAAGTCCAAAGACTAATGTATTTAAGAATAATTCCCAGCAGAATAGCTGGTGAATTATAATAGTATGTGGTGATGATATCCCGTTTTCTTTAGACGGTAATTCCACTACAAGTTACGTTTTCTATAGGTTACTTGTTGGTAATACAGCAGCAATTATTATCTGTCTGTATGATATATTAAATGGTGTCGGATTTTCCGACATTGTGGGCGGTAGTGGAAAGGGTTACAGAGGCACATAATGGGCTCAGGGACTGAACCCAACAATTCATTTAGCTAAGCAAGTTATAATCTTGATGAGCTAGTTACAAAATTCAATATAAGTCATCACATCAACAATGGGTTCGAGATCGACCTCAAGTACAGGTTCTAAATTAAGCAACTGACATATGTGGAGAGCTAGTGTCAAAATTTATATGTTTGTCCTGCACACCGCCCCCCATCCAGTGGGCAGCGGTGGATAGGTTACAATCACTTAGTTACTACCTACAGTTAGCAAACTGGGGATATTTGGCTAAAATTTCTGGTAGCAGATCATTTTGAATGAAATATTGACACATCGCTGGAACATTGGTTATAGAATTGTCTCTAAATTCACGTATCTTTTCGCACTCCATCACATAGTGACGGAGGGTGTGCGAATAATTTTGTTGACACAGTTTACATTTGGTCAGGTCTACATCAGCAGATAATGAGAATTCCCAGAGATACTTGTAACCGAGTCTAAGCCGAGCAGTAGTAACATCTAGAAGTCTGCTGATTTTATTGGATGATCCATAGATGTGTGGCTCCTCTTGCATGATAGTATGATGATAGATGGAATTACTGGTGTCAATTTCACTTTGCCTCAGATCTACAAGATCTTGTTGAAGTTCTCGGTGTACTGCTGCTCTCAGATTGCTCATTGACAATCCAAGGTTACACTCAACGGCTCCTTTAAAGGCAGATTCATTGGCTAACTTATCAGCTCTATCATGCATTTGGAGGCCAACATGGGATGGAGACCACATGAAATGGACTCTGTTACCATCCTTAATAATTTTGTTGTATTTGTGTCTAGCTTCGGACACGAGCATGTTACAGTTATGTCTTAAAGAGTTGAGAGCATTTAAGGATGATAAGGAGTCACTTACAATTAATGTATCAAGTTTTGAGACTTGTACACATTTCAGTGCAAGGATCAAGGCAAATAGTTCAGTCTGAAGGGTAGAGGCCCAGTTGTTTATACGGACTCCCCACTCAAAGTATAGGCCATCGCCCATTGTCAGGACAACTGCACTTCCAGCTGCACCCGTGGTGCGGTGTAGGGAACCATCAGTGTATATAATTTGAGAGAGAGAATGCTCTGTGGACAGAGCATCAATATGGCTTAAGGCGTTGAGCTTTGCCTCAAGACGAAGCTTGGGCTGATCTCTAATTTGCTTCTTGGGTGGAAAGGGAGGGATTACAACTGGAAAGGGTGTAACCTCCCACGGTGCAGGAAAGTGCCGTTGTTGTTTCTCTTGGTACAAATCATGAACCCCATACATTCTGAGTTGAGTTCCAGTTTTTGTTATCCATTTGGAACAATGCTGATCTTCAATAAAGAAATTCTGGAGGGCTTCTGTGCAAGGATTAGGATGAGTTAGCCTAAGCATTTTTATACCAATTTGACAGTTAATTTCAGTAACACGATCAACAACGCTCAGAATATTAAGTTCCTTTCTCATATTAAGTATCTTTGTGGTACGAGGGCACCCAAGGATTATCCTCAAGGCTTCGTTCTGCAATTTTTCAAGCCCTCCAAGCTTTCTTTCAGGCATCAAAACAAGCAGAGGTGCAGCATAATCCACTAAAGATCTGATGTATGCAAAGTACATCATTTTGACAATTCTGACATTGGCACCATAGCCTGAGTGATAACCTGCAACAGCCTTGAGAGCTCGGAGCCTCTCTTTAAACTGACGACAGAGTCTGAATACAACAGGACCATACAGTGGCACCTCAAGGCCAAGGTATTTGAATCTGTTTACATAGTCAAGCTGGGAGCCATCAGACAGTTGCATCTTGCGAACAGCTCCTCCCTGCCTGGGTGGGCGCCGATTTAGTATCTTTGTTTTCTCTGCTGAGATAATTAAACCTAGGTCCTGACATGAGTCTAATACAGAGTTAAGAGTGTTCTGCGTGTTAGCATACCCAGCGGTGTGTATCATTATATCATCAGCATAGCTAATGATGTGGACGTTGGGTTTGCTCGGTATAGAGTTTAACAGCGTGTTTATTAAGATATTAAATAAGGTAGGACTGAGGACACCACCCTGCGGGGTGCCTAGTTCAAAGTCTCTTGTTACACTTCTATGCCCCTGGAAAAATACAGATGACTTCCTGTTGGATAAGTAACCCCTGATCCAACAAAGAAGCCGACCACCCATATTCATTCTTGCAAGCTCACTCAAGATAACATGTCTATTTGCAATATCAAAGGCAGACTTAAGATCTAGGAAGGTGGTATATGACTTTTCAGTGTGCAGGGTAAGAAAGGTAGTGATGCAATGATGCACACTCCTTCCATGCATGAAGCCATATATCTGGGGGGATAGCATGGTTCTTATTCTATGGAGGAGACGGTTTAGGACCATTCTCTCGAATGTTTTGCAAATGCAGCTAGTAAGGGAAATTGGGCGGAAAGCATTCTCTTGATTTGGCTTGGGAATTGGAATGATTATACTGTTGGTCCAAGAGATAGGAAGTTCCCCAGTAACATAGCTCATATTATACAGCTCAAGCAGGGGATTCCCTGGTACTAAAGGGAGCAGACGCAATATGTCATAAGTGATACCATCTTCACCGGGGGATGTGGCTTTGCCTTTGTTTAGGGCCGTGAGTAATTCAAACTCAGTAAATGGCACGTTGCATTCATCTTCCTTGTGGAGCATGAAGTCAACGAGCCTTTCTCGATCTCCGTAACCAGCATTTAATCTGAACTGTATGTCTGGGGGAAGATTATTGAAGCTAGAGGTGGTTGCCCAAGCATCGACTAACTCGTTTGCTCTGTGTAGAGGGTGAGGGTGTGCTACTTGGCCGAGCTTATCGCCTTTAATTCTTTTAATATCCTTCCATGCCTGGCTGAGGGGGGTGTGAGAGTTGAGACTGTTAACAAAAGTTTCCCAGTTATCTTGCCTGAGCTCTGTCATGCGCTCCCTCGCCTTGGCTAGGGCTTTCTGAAAGAGCTTGAGCATTGCTGGCGTACGTGTTTCCCTATATGCAAGCCCAACTCGTCTGGCAGTGCGTTTCAAAGTACGCAGTTTGGGGTCATTGTAATAGGCATGGCGTTTATTACCTTTCATATCGTTCCGACTATTGGATGGTGCAGGGGGCCGACCTAAAGGGTCAGCAAACATCTGAATGCTCTGTACTAGACCGTCGTTAAATGTCTGGACTGTGGAGGGATCATAAGTGTTGTACCACTCTGACACATGAGCAACAAAGTCTTCACGTCGAGCAGGAGGAACACTGAGTCGTTTGCGTTTGAAAGTCCCACCGGGCAGGATGGTATTTTCTATACATAGAGTAGTCAATCTAGGGTGATGATCTGACAACAAATCTGTTACAATAGATGATGTGCACCAGACGTGAGAGACGTTGAAACCAACACAGAGGTCTAGAATGCCTCCACAAATATGCGTGGGTTGAAGGTCACCCACAATCTGCACATCTTGGTGACTATTTAGTAGCGACAGCAGTTGATTCCAGTTACCGTTACTGAAGCGAGAGCCACCAATGTCCTTGTGTCTAGCATTGTAGTCACCAAGAATGATGGTTGGCTCTGCTTGAGCGCAGGCCGGAAGATCAATATAATTTAACTTTCCTGCTGGAACAAATAGATTAAATACATTGAGAACAGAGTTGCCCACATAGATCCTCACTCCATGATACTGTTGACCGGCAGTTTGTTTTTCTGGCAGAAGTTGATGGGGTAGGGATTGTTTGATGTATTGAATGCAAGAGTTACTGGATCTGAGGTTGTAAGAAACAAATGAGGGCAATTTCGGGGGCGAGGATCTTGCGGGAACTCTGCACTCCTGGAGACATACAATATCGATGTGTTCAGTTGTTACTTTGTGATGTAAATCTGAGAACCTTTTATTGAGGGATGCAATGTTCCAGCTAAGGATAGATAACTTAGTTAATTGTGCATTTAAAGTCAGCATTATATTATTAGTTCACTTAATATATATTATCTATATACATATTATCTATTACACTATGTTATAAGTCCAGGAACATTTCTTAGTTTATTACCAATGTCACACATTTGCATCCAATGGTCTAGTACAATTCCTCATACCTCATTTGTTAATGGTTGTGACACCACCACCACCCTGTATTGGTATTAGCAGCATAATAGGCGCTAGTGTCCCACTGCGCCACGATAGAGCCTGGCGTCAGCTAGTGCTGATTGTATGCAGTTTTGAGACCTGTTGATGATCATGCCCAGCTTTGAGAAGCTGGATAAATCATTGTGTGAGTTTATAGATTGTATTCTTTTTTTATGTTATGTTAATGCTCAGTAAACTAATATTTTTTGTTAGCCTTTCACTCCCCTAGACACTTATTGATATTTGGCCAGGCTGTGTTTTCCATTGATGCTGTAGGTTACTTCCCCTTAACATATATATGTCGTACCTAGTAGCCAGAATGCACTTCTCAGCCAACTATGCAAGGCCCGATTTGCCTAATAAGCCAAGTTTTCATGAATTATTTATTTTTCGACTACCTAACCTACCTAACCTAACCTAACCTAACTTTTTTGGCTACCTAACTTAACCTAACCTATAAAGATAGGTTAGGTTAGGTTCGGTAGGGTTGGTTAGGTTCGGTCATATATCTACGTTAATTTTAACTAAAATAAAAAAAAATTGACCTCATACATAATGAAATGGGTAGCTTTATCATTTCATAAGAAAAAAAATTGAGAAAATATATTAATTCAGGAAAATTTGGCTTATTAGGCAAATCAGGCCTTGCATAGTAGGCTGAGAAGTGCGTTCTGGCTACTAGGTACCTAGTAGCCAGAACGCACTTCTCAGCCTACTATGTAAGGCCCAATTTGCCTAATAAGCCAAGTTTTCATGAATTAATTGTTTTTCGACTACCTAACCAACCTAACCTAACCTAACCTACCTTTTTCGGCTACCTAACCTAACCTAACCTATAAAGATAGGGTACGTTAGGTTAGGTAGTGTTGGTTAGGTTCGGTCATATATCTACGTTAATTTTAACTCCAATTACAAAAATTTGACCTCGTACATAATGAAATGGGCAGCTTTATCATTTCATAAGAAAAAAATTAGAGAAAATATATTAAATCAGGAAAACTTGGCTTATTAGGCAAATCGGGCTTTGCAAAGTAGGCTGAGAAGTGCGTTCTGGCTACTAGGTACGACATATATATATATATATATATATATATATATATATATATATATATATATATATATATATATATATGTCGTACCTAATAGCCAGAACGCACTTCTCAGCCTACTATTCAAGGCCCGATTTGCCTAATAAGCCAAGTTTTCATGAATTAATGTTTTTTCGTCTACCTAACCTACCTAACCTAACCTAACCTAGCTTTTTTGGGCTACCTAACCTAACCTTACCTATAAATATAGGTTAGGTTAGGTTAGGTAGGGTTGGTTAGGTTCGGTCATATATCTACGTTAATTTTAACTCCAATAAAAAAAAATTGACCACATACATAGAGAAAAGGGTTGCTTTATCATTTCATAAGAAAAAAATTATAGTAAATATATTAATTCAGGAAAACTTGGCTTATTAGGCAAATCGGGCCTTGAATAGTAGGCTGAGAAGTGAGTTCTGGCTACTAGGTACGACATATATATATATATATATATATATATATATATATATATATATATATATATATACTTTTATATATAAGCTAATTTTTGGCGAACATGAAATTGACTCGCGAGAAGGCGTCCAACAGGGCGACCCCCTTGCTCCTCTCCTTTTCTGCTTAGTCATCAAACAAGTCACAGAGGTCCTGTCCAGCGAGCTTAACATCTGGTTCTTGGATGATGGTACCCTAGCTGGTTCCCAAGACTCCCTCCTGGAGGACATCAGAAAAATCCAGGAGCAAGGTGCAGTTTTAGGCCTCACCCTGAACCCTTCTAAATGTGAAATAATATGTTCCAACCAGGGCATCGTAGAGAGAATAGAGGGTCTTCTGCCAAATATCCATAAAACTAAACCTGAAGACAGCACACTCCTAGGAGCTCCCCTGGGGTTGAAAGCCATCGATGAGGTCCTTGATAAGAAAATCGCCGACCTTAAGAGGATGGATGGGAGGATTGAGGATATTGATGCTCATGATGCACTCTACCTCATCACCAGATGTCTGTCCCTCCTCAGGTTAACCTACTTTCTGAGGTGTTCACCATCTTACAGTAGCCAAAAACTAAGTGAGTATGACCGGTTACTGAAATCAATGCTAGAAAAAGCCCTTAATCTCTCTCTTGATGACCTACAGTGGAAACAAGCCTCTCTTCCCGTAAGACTTGGGGGCCTCGGAGTTCGAACAGCAACGCAAATCGCTGTTCCAGCCTTCCTGTCCTCCTTATCAGCATCCGACAACCTTGTGAAGGAAATTCTACCTGCCCACTTACATCAGCTGGCAGGTGATCCCAATTTTACACGCTGTGCCACAGAGTGGGCCTCTCGTGCAGGCCCATCACCTCAACCACCATCCCCAAAAGCCCACAAGCAATCCAGCTGGGATGGCCCCATTGTAGACCAAGTTGCTGCAGAGTGCCTGGGTGCTGCAACAACACAACACGACATTGCTCGCCTCACAGCAGTAGCAGCCCCACAAGCAGGGGATTTCCTGTTAGCAACCCCAATGTCGGCAACTGGCACGCGTCTCACACCACACGCCCTCCGAATTGCTGTGGCCCTCCGCCTTGCTGCCCCAATCCACACCAGAGGTGTATTTGTGGCGAGGTAGTGGCTGACAGGTACGGCCACCATGGCCTACTCTGCCAAAGCACAGGGGGATGGCACTCGAGGCACAGTGAAGTTAACGACATCATCAAGAGGAGCCTCACCACAGCTGGATGCCCAGCTGAAAGAGAGCCCCGTTACCTAACGCCCCATAACTCTGATGCTCTTATTGGTTGCCCGGATGGTATCACAGTGAACCCCTGGAAGAATGGCAAGCAGTTAGTATGGGACTACACGTGCGTATCAACCCTGGCTAACACCTACATTGACCTCAGTGTTGCACAACCAGGTGGCGCTGCCACCCACAGGGAAGCAGCTAAATCCCGTAAGTATAGAGAACTGGATCACCACTACAATTTTGTCCCCATTGCTTCAGAGACACTCGGCGCCTGGGGTAAAAGTGCTACCAGTTTTTTGAAGGAACTGGGTTCTAGGCTCATTGAAACAACAAGGGACCCTAGAGCTGCCAGCTTTCTTTTCCAGCACCTTAGCGTGGCAATACAGAGGGGAAATGCGCACTGCATCCAGGGTTCCTGCCCGCCATCTAAGGAGCTGGAAGAACTCGACAACCTATGATAACCATCTTTGTAACCTATATCTTTGTACCTCTCTCAACCAGTTTAAGATAAAAACGAAGCACTACCTAATAAATTCCCTGTAACCTACCTTACCCCTCTGTTGTCAACCCATGTATGTTTTTTTTTTTTTTCAAAACAACGCTGTTTGAATGTAATTTTCTGTAATAATTTGTAATTGTATTTGTGCTGCTTTTTCAGCCATGTTCCCCCCTCTTTTACCTCTATTTTTATTTGTTCTCAACACATTTTATTCTTTTTACCCATTAGTTTTAAGCTTTAGTCATTAATGTTTTTCCTGCCCGAAACGCTTTGCGTAATAGTGGCTTTAGGCATTGTATGTACTAGCTCTATCTATTAATCCAACAAACTTTGTAAAATCTCTTTATATATGTACCTTACCTAAATAAACATTTATTTATTTATTTATATGTAGCTCCTTTTTTGTAACAAAGTTCAAATATAGCAAATATATATGTGTACATACAAAAGAATGGGGGTGGTAGAAGATAATATTAGTGTTCAGTGAGAAACCACAAGGTCTCCTCTGAATACTTTTTATTTTCTTCTCCGAGGCTATGGGTCCCCACATTGGCACCAGAGGTGGTACCCTCACAAACTTATATATATATATATATATATATATATATATATATATATATATATATATATATATATATATATATATATATATATATATATATATATATATATATATATATATAATATGTATGTATGTATGTAGCAGTCTTTCTTGTAAACATATGTTGTTGAATATGACCGAAAAGGTAAGATTAATGTTGACCAGACCACACACTAGAAGTTGAAGGGACGACGACGTTTCGGTCCGTCCTGGACCATTCTCAAGTCGATAATCGACTTAACAATAATATCGATAATCGACATTCTCAAGTCGATGTATCGACTTGAGAATGGTCCAGAACGGACCGAAACGTCGTCGTCCCTTCAACTTCTAGTGTGTGGTCTGGTCTACATACTTCAGCCACGTTATTGTGACTCATCGCCTGCAGGTAAGATTAATAATTCTAACATGAATTTTCTCAATATTTCTTATGTTTTTCTTCACTGTCGGTGGTAATAAACTTATCAATTCTCCAAAATTCATTTTTTAATTGTCTGACGCCTGTACGTGTTTCGTAATGCTTATTACATTTTCAAAGACTTAATTTACACACAGATTCATCGAACGTATACTCATTTTGGGTGAGGTGATATGGTACAAACTTTTGGGTGAGGTGAGCAAACTTATGACAAACACATGACAGAACACGGAACAATGGGTATACATTGGTAATGAGAACTGCAGAAGGCCTATTGGCCTATACTTCCTCATGTTGCTTCCATATTGGTTCGGGGTCTTGAAGTGGGTAGAATATAGTCGTGCATTAATTGGCTGTTGATTGGTGGTGTTGACTTTTTGATGTATATTGCCTCACTGATGTCGAGCCGCCTGCTATCAGTGTATCTATCAATGTTTTCTGTGTTGTTTGTTAAGATTTCTCTGGTGATGGTCTGGTTGTGAGAAGAGATTATATGTTCCTTGATGAAGACCTGTTGCTTATGCATTGTTAATCGCCTGGAAAGAGTCGTTGTTGTCTTGCCTATATACTGAGTTCTTTGGAGCTTACAGTCCCCAAGTGGGCATTTAAAGGCATAGACGATGTTGGTCTCCTTTAAGGCGTTCTGCTTGGTATCTGGAGAGTTTTTCATGAGTAGATTGGCCGTTTTTTGGGTTTATAATAAATTGTCAATTGTATTTTCTGATTTTTGTCTGTAGGGATAACATTCCTATTAACAATATCTTTCAGGACCCTTTCCTATGTTTTATGAGCCGTCGAAAAGAAGTTCCTGTAAAATAGTCTAATAGGGGGTACAAGTATTGTGTTGGGTGACTCTTCAGAGGTTGCATGGTGTTTCACCTTTCTATTTATGATGTCTTCAACGAAACCGTTAGAGAAGCTGTTGTTGACTAGGACCTGCCTTACCCTACATTGTTTTTCATCGACTTGCTTCCATCCTGAGCTGTGGCTGAGAGCACGGTTGACATAAGCATTGACCACACTCCTCTTGTACCTGTCTGTGCAGTCACTCTTGGCATTAAGGCACATTCCTATGTTGGTTTCCGTTGTGTAGACTGCAGTGTGGAAGCCTCCACTATTTTCCGTGACTGTTACATCCATAAAGGGCAGCTTCCCATTATTCTCTATCTCGTAAGTGAAGCTCAACACAGAATTCTGCTCAAATGCCTCCTTCAGCTGCTGCAGATGTCTGGCATCAGGTACCTGCGTAAAAATGTCATCAACATACCTGCTGTATATGGCGGGTTTCAAGCCCATGTCAACTAAGAGGCACCCTTCTTGAGCCCAGATGGGCACATGTATAAGCAAGTAGATGGGGTCGCCATGGGTTCTCCCCTAGGTGTCCTGTTTGCGAACTTCTACATGGGCACCATCGAGCAGAGGGTCTTAGTTGACATGGGCTTGAAACCGGCCATATACTGCAGGTATGTTGACGACATCTTTATGCAGGTACCTGATGGCAGATGTCTGCAGCAGCTGAAGGAGGATGAAACAGCTGGATGATGTTTCCTCTTCCTCAGGTTTTGATTTGCCTTCTCCCCTCATCTCCTTTTGACCTTTTGCCATTCTTGATTATTATTTCGAACATCTACTGTTTTGACACCCGGATGTTTGGGGAGGCACACTCTCACTCAAAGAACTGTGGCACCCGACGTTGTGAGGGAGGGGACGGTTTTTGATGTCAATCCTCGCCTTTGTTGCTAAACCCGATCTCGATGGACTGACGGTTCTTAAGGTGATAATTGCGGGGAATATACTCATGATGCACCCCTGGGGGGGGGGGAGGGTCCCATCTTGTCGGGTATCATATCCTCTAATTGTGGCTCCATGGTGGGTATGGGCGCTTATTCATGAATAAAATTATTACCTGCTCATTTCTGTCGCTGAATGATCCTTTTATAACTTCCCAGGCTCGTGGGGTGGGCGTCCAAGCCCCTGAATCGGACTGTGTTGGAAGATTGGGCTCTGTAGTCCTTGCTACATTGGGCCCAGACCAAGCTACTCCTTTGACCCTCCTGACTAACCCCCTCCCCCTCCCTCTGGTAACCTCCCACCTCAGTGAGAGGGTTGAGCCCCAAGACCCCAGTGATGACCACCTCATCACCTGGAGTGGCTCCCTCTCTCATTGTGACAACTGGGCCTCTTACCCCCCTCTTACTTGGGGTGCTTGGTGCCAACCCCCCCCCCACTCACAACCACACTCGCACGATTCCTTCCAGTGCTAATATGTTCCACACCTTGTTTGGTTCTGCAACGTGGACTAAATACTTTGATCTCAACCATCTGGATTCTACACGGCCTGATGATTTCTCCTCCATAAACACCCCGTTGATTCAGTGGATACCTCTGTTACTTTTAACCCCACCCATACTGGTACAGGTGTCGAGGTGCTGAGAGGTATTTGGAAGGTCATTAATGTAGATGAGAAAGAGGAGAGGACCAAGTATGCTGCCCTGAGGAACACCAGTGTTGATGGGTAGGGTGGGAGAAATGGAATTATTCACAGAAACATACTGGAGCCTGTCAGTAAGGTAAGACTGAAGGTATTGCAGGGAGTGACCTCTGACTCCATAATGATGCAATTTAAGAAGAAGATTTTGGTGGTTGACAGTGTCAAAAGCCTTACGTAAGTCCACAAATAACCCAACAGGGAACTCATTTTTATTAAGAGCTACATTTATCAAGTTAATCATACTAATCAGTGCATCGTTAGTGCTTTTTTTGGGTCTGAAGCCATATTGGCAAGAGCTAAGTATATTGGATATGGTTAGATAGGAGTAAAGCTGCTTGTAGATTAGCTTTTCAAATATTTTTGACAAGGTTGGCAGAATTTATATAGGTCTGTAATTGTTGACATCAGTGAGATCACCACATTTATTGACTGGGGTTACTCTCGCTTTTTTATAGAATATCCAGAAAGGTTTGGAGTTCAAGTGATTTGTTGATGAGCAATGCAATGGAAGGAACTAGAAATCTGAAGGCTGTTTTGTAAATTAGAGATGGTATCTCATCAAGGGCACTTGACTTAGTTTTAAGGGAAAGGATTATCTTATTAACATCAGTCGAATTAGACAAATTTAAATTAGAATTAACATCAGTGGATTTGAAAAAAGTACTGAATTAAATAAAGTCCATCTTTGGGTAACTGCTGAGAAACTCAACCTTGACAATTGACAAAACATTGACAAAATTTTCTATATTTTGTTTGGTAATAAATCCTCAAATCAAATTAATTTAAGAATAAACAAAATCCATATTAGTAGCAAAGTGGATGATAAATTCCTTGGTATCTTTATCGATAACAAGCTGAATTTCCAGGGACACATTCTAAATATAGCAAAAAAAGTTCCTAAAACTGTTGGCATTCTTTCTAAGATCAGATATTATGTACCTCGCCCTGCCCTGGTGATGCTCTATTACTCTCTCGTCTATCCTTATCTCAATTATGGTATTTGTGCAACCTATCCTCCGAATTGACATTACGATTTAATACTAATTGTAATAAGTACATTTCCTTACTGTCATACATAGTACATAATTGCACTTATGGGGCTGTAACACTTACCTCCCCATTTATTCTCCGCGTTTTATGTTAAGACTCAGAATTTTTGAAAGAAATTTTCAAATTAAACTTGCTGTACACAAATTTTAAATATCTGGAATTTCTTTTTCAGTTTTAATAAACAATTGAGATTTTATACAAAATTTGAAAATATCCTGAGTTACTTTACAATTTAATAATATATTTTAGTTTTGTTTTATTTGTTTTATAAAACTGTAATATCATTATAGCTATAGGTTAAGTACTAATTGTAATTAAGAAGCAATAAAATGCTTATCTTCAAACACTAAGATGGTTAAGTAAGGTCGTGGTTTTCTATTCAGCTTTTTAGGTAAACTCAAATATTTACAATATATTTGACAGTACGATTTAATACTAAGTGAAAATAAGTAATATTTTCTTTTTCAAGAATTTTCAAAGAATTACTCATCATTTCTATCTAAAATAATTAGAAGAGCCAAAATTAAATACTACGAAGATAAATTTACCCACACAAAGGGCAACATTAAGAAAACATGAAGTACAATTTCACATATATTGGGATCAAAGAAGATTTTAAATAACAAACCAATAATCCTGTGAAAAATCGATGGTCTGTTTTCAGCCTCTGGCACTGCTATTGAGTTCAGTAGGTTCTTCTCTTCCATTGGGTCATCCCTTGCAAATGATTTTCCATCTTCCAGTAGTAATATTCAGGACTATCTTACAGGTAACCATCCAGTCTCTGTACCTAATGCCTACTAATTCTACTGATGTTACTGACATAATCCTTTCCCTTAAAACCAAGTCTAGTGCCCTTGAGGAGATACCAACTGTTATTTACAAATAAAACTCCAGATCTTTAGCTTCTGCCATTGCATTGCTCTTCAACAAGTCACTTGAACTCCAAACCTTTCCAGATATTAAAAAAAAAGGCGAGAGTAACGCCTGTCCACAAATGTTGTGATCTCACTGATGTCAACAACTTCAGACCTATATCAATTCTGCCAAACTTGTCAAAAATATTTGAAAAACTAATCTACAAGCAGCTTTACTCCTATCTAGCCAAACTCAATATACTTAGCTCTTGTCAATATGGCTTCAGACCCCCAAAAAGCACTAACGATGCACTTATTAGTATGATTAACTTGATACATGCAGCTCTTGATAAAAATGAGTTCCCCGTTGGGTTATTTGAGGACCTGCGTAAGGCTTTTGACACTGTCAACCACCAAAACCTTCTTCTTAAATTACAACATTATGGAGCCAGTGGTCACTCCCGGCAATACCTTAAGTCTTACCTTACTTACTGGCTCCAGTATGTTTCTGTGAATAATTCAATTTCTCCCACCCTACCCATCAACATTGGTGTTCCCCAGGGCAGCATACTTGGCCGTCTCCTCCTCATCTACATTAATGACCTTCCAAATGCCTCCCAACATCTCAAACCAATTCTATTTTCTGACGACACGACCTTCATTTACTCCAGTCCGCAGGCCCACATACCCACCACAGTCCGGTTGGTCCGGCACTCCTTGAAGGAAACAATCTAGTTTCCTCTTAAAGATGTCCACGGTTGTTCCTGTAATATTTCTGATGCTCACTGGTAGGACGTTGAACCACCGTGAACCTCTGATGTTCATAAAGTGTTCTCTGATTGTGCCCATGGCACCTCTGCTCTTCACTGGTTCTATTCTGCGTTTTCTTCCATATCGTTCACTCCAGTACGTTGTTATTTTACTGTGCAGATTTGGGACCTGTCCCTCCAGTATTTTCCATGTGTATGTTATTTGGTATCTCTCTCGTCTCCTTTCTAGTGAGTACATTTGCAGAGCTTTGAAACGATCCCAATAATTTAGGTGCTTTATCTCGTCTATGCGTGGCGTATATGTTCTCTGTATTCCCTCAATTTCAGCAATCTCTCCTGCTCTGAAGGGGGAAGTGAGTACTGAGCAGTACTCAAGACGGGATAACACAAGTGATTTGAAGAGTACAACCATTGTGATGGGATCTCTGGACTTGAAGGTTCTCGTAATCCATCCTATCATTTTTCTGGCTGACGCAATACTTGCTTGGTTATGCTCCCTAAACGTTAGGTCGTCGGACATCATTATTCCCAAATCCTTGACATGCTGTTTTCCTACTAGGGGCAGATTCGATTGTGTTTTGTACCCTGTATTATGTTTCAGATCCTCATTTTTGCCGTATCTGAGTACCTGGAATTTATCACCGTTAAACATCATGTTATTTTCTGCTGCCCAATCGAAAACTTTGTTAATATCTGTTTATAGTTTATCAATGTCTTCAGCAAAGGTAATTTTCATGCTGATTTTTGTATCATCTGCAAAGGATGACACGAAGCTGTGACTTGTGTTTTTGTCTATATCAGATATGAGAATAAGGAACAGTAACAGTAGCTCATTTTTCTCATCTCATTTTTCTCTTGTAATGTATCTTTATCATTTATCAATTCTGATTGAAATTACCTACTTAAAATTATCTGCTAGATTAAGGACCTGCCCGAAACGCTGCGCGTACTAGTGGCTTTACAAGAATGTAAATACTGTACTATCCAATGTATTCTCACAAACCCAATGTACCTTCTTGTATATATATAAATAAATAATAAATAAATAAATAGCGGTGCTAGGACTGTACCTTGAGGTACAGAGCTTTTAACTGCGCTCGGACTCGATTTTACTTGATTGACTGTTACTCTTTGTGTTCTGTTCGACAGGAAATTGAGTATCCAGCGTCCTACTTTTCCAGTTATATCCATTGACCTCATTTTGTGTGCTATCACTCCATGGTCACATTTGTGGAATGCTTTTGCATATAATAAATACAAATAATTAAATAAATAATACAAAAAAACAAAAAAAAATAAATAAATACAACAGTATTTACAGAGGGCTGGTGCAACAGTAAGTGAGGGCTGGAGCAACAGTAAGTGAGGGCTGGTGCAACAGTAAGTGAGGGCTGGTGCAACAGTAAGTGAAGGCTGGTGCAACAGTAAGTGAGGGCTGGAGCAACAGTAAGTGAGGGCTGGGGAAACAGTAAGTGAGGGCTGGAGCAACAGTAAGTGAGGGCTGGTGCAACAGTAAGTGAGGGCTGGTGCAACAGTAAGTGAAGGCTGGTGCAACAGTAAGTGAGGGCTGGAGCAACAGTAAGTGAGGGCTGGGGCAACAGTAAGTGAGGGCTGGAGCAACAGTAAGTGAGGGCTGGTGCAACAGTAAGTGAGGGCTGGGGCAACAGTAAGTGAAGGCTGGTGCAACAGTAAGTGAGGGCTGGGGCAACAGTAAGTGAGGGCTGGTGCAACAGTAAGTGAGGGCTGGTGCAACAGTAAGTGAGGGCTGGTGCAACAGTAAGTGAGGGCTGGTGCAACAGTGAGGGCTGTGGCAACAGTGAGGGCTGGTGCAACAGTAAGTGAGGGCTGGTGCAACAGTAAGTGAGGGCTGGTGCAACAGTAAGTGAGGACTGGTGCAACAGTAGGTGAGGGCTAGTGCAACAGTAAGTGAGGGCTGGTGCAACAGTAAGTGAAGGCTGGAGCAACAGTAAGTGAGGGCTGGTGCAACAGTAAGTGAGGGTTGGTGCAACAGTAAGTGAGGGCTGGTGCAACAGTGAGGGCTGGGGCAACAGTGAGGGCTGGTGCAACAGTAAGTGAGGGCTGGTGCAACAGTTAGTGAGGGCTGGTGCAACAGTGAGGGCTGGTGCAACAGTAAGTGAGGGTTGGTGCAACAGTAAGTGAGGGCTGGTGCAACAGTAAGTGAGGGTTGGGGCAACAGTAAGTGAGGGCTGGTGCAACAGTGAGGGCTGGGGCAACAGTAAGTGAGGGCTGGTGCAACAGTAAGTGAGGGCTGGGGCAACAGTAAGTGAAGGCTGGTGCAACAGTAAGTGAGGGCTGGGACAACAGTGAGGGCTGGTGCAACAGTAAGTGAGGGCTGGTGCAACAGTAAGTGAGGGCTGGAGCAACAGTAAGTGAAGGCTGGAGCAACAGTAAGTGAGGGCTGGTGCAACAGTGAGGGCTGGAGCAACAGTGAGGGCTGGTGCAACAGTAAGTGAGGACTGGTGCAACAGTTAGTGAGGGCTGGTGCAACAGTGAGGGCTGGTGCAACAGTAAGTGAGGGTTGGTGCAACAGTAAGTGAGGGCTGGTGCAACAGTGAGCGCTGGGGCAACAGTAAGTGAGGGCTGGTGCAACAGTGAAGGCTGGTGCAACAGTGAGGGCTGGTACAACAGTAAGTGAGGGCTGGTGCAACAGTAAGTGAGGGCTGGGGCAACAGTAAGTGAAGGCTGGTGCAACAGTAAGTGAGGGCTGGGACAACAGTGTGGGCTGGTGCAACAGTAAGTGAGGGCTGGTGCAACAGTAAGTGAGGGCTGGAGCAACAGTAAGTGAAGGCTGGAGCAACAGTAAGTGAGGGCTGGTGCAACAGTGAGGGCTGGAGCAACAGTGAGGGCTGGTGCAACAGTAAGTGAGGGCTGGTGCAACAGTAAGTGAGGGTTGGTGCAACAGTAAGTGAGGGCTGGTGCAACAGTAAGTGAGGGTTGGTGCAACAGTAAGTGAGGGCTGGTGCAACAGTGAGCGCAGGGGCAACAGTAAGTGAGGGCTGGTGCAACAGTGAAGGCTGGTGCAACAGTGAGGGCTGGTACAACAGTAAGTGAGGGCTGGTGCAACATTAAGTGAGGGCTGGTGCAACAGTGAGGGCTGGTGCAACAGTGAGGGTAGGTGCAACAGTAAGTGAGGGCTGGTGCAACAGTTAGTGAGGGCTGGTGCAACAGTGAGGGCTGGTGCAACAGTAAGTGAGGGCTGGTGCAACAGTAAGTGAGGGCTGGTGCAACAGAAAGTGAGGGTTGGTGCAACAGTAAGTGAGGGCTGGTGCAACAGTGAGGGCTGGGGTGACAGTAAGTGAGGGCTGGTGCAACAGTTAGTGACGGCTGGTGCAACAGTAAGTGAGGGCTGGTGCAACAGTGAGGGCTGGTGCAACAGTAAGTGAGGGCTGGTGCAACAGTGAGGGCTGGTGCAACAGTAAGTGAGGGCTGGTGCAACAGTAAGTGAGGGCTGGGGCAACAGTGAGGGCTAGTGCAACAGTAAGTGAGGACTGGTGCAACAGTAAGTGAGGGCTGGTGCAACAGTAAGTGAGGGCTGGGACAACAGTAAGTGAAGGCTGATGCAACAGTAAGTGAGGGCTGGTGCAACAGTAAGTGAGGGCTGGTGCAACAGTAAGTGAGGGCTGGTGCAACAGTAAGTGAGGGCTGGGGCAACAGTAAGTGAAGGCTGGTGCAACAGTAAGTGAAGGCTGGAGCAACAGTAAGTGAGGGCTGGTGCAACAGTAAGTGAGGGTTGGTGGAACAGTAAGTGAGGGCTGGTGGAACAGTAAGTGAGGGCTGGTGCAACAGTAAGTGAGGGCTGGTGCAACAGTAAGTGAGGGCTGGAGCAACAGTAAGTGAGGGCTGGTGCAACAGTAAGTGAGGGCTGGATCAACAGTAAGTGAGGGCTGGAGCAACAGTAAGTGAGGGCTGGTGAAACAGTAAGTGAGGGCTGGAGCAACAGTAAGTGAGGGCTGGTGCAACAGTAAGTGAGGGCTGGGGCAACAGTAAGTGAGGGCTGGTGCAACAGTAAGTGAGGGCTGGGGCAACAGTAAGTGAGGGGTGGTGCAACAGTAAGTGAGGGCTGGAGCAACAGTGAGGGCTGGGGCAACAGTAAGTGAAGGCAAGGGCAACAGTAACTGAGAGCTGGTACAACAGTTTGTGAGGGCTGGTGCAACAGTAAGTGAGGGCTGGTGCAACAGTATGTGAGGGCTCGGGCAACAGTAAGTGAGGGCTGGTGCAACAGTAAGTGAGGGTTAGTGCAACAGTAAGTGAGGGTTGGTGCAACAGTAAGTGAGGGTTGGTGCAACAGTAAGTGAGGGCTGGTGCAACAGTAAGTAAGGGCTGGTGCAACAGTAGGTGAGGGCTGAGGCAACAGTAAGTGAGGGTTAGTGCAACAGTAAGTGAGGGTTGGTGCAACAGTAAGTGAGGGTTGGTGCAACAGTAAGTGAGGGCTGGTGCAACAGTAAGTGAGGGCTGGTGCAACATTAAGTGAGGGCTGAGGCAACAGAAAGTGAGGGCTGGTGCAACAGTAAGTGAGGGCTGGGGCAACAGTAAGTGAGGACTGGTGCAACAGTAAGTGAGGATTGGTGCAACAGTAAGTGAGGGATGGTGCAACAGTAAGTGAGGACTGGTGCAACAGTAAGTGAGGGCTGGTGCAACAGTAAGTGAGGCTGGTGCAACAGTAAGTGAAGGCTGGAGCAACAGTAAGTGAGGGCTGGTGCAACAGTAAGTGAGGGTTGGTGCAACAGTAAGTGAGGGCTGGTGCAACAGTGAGGGCTGGGGCAACAGTGAGGGCTGGTGCAACAGTAAGTGAGGGCTGGTGCAACAGTAAGTGAGGGCTGGTGCAACAGTAAGTGAGGACTGGTACAACAGTAAGTGAGGGTTGGTGCAACAGTAAGTGAAGGCTGGAGCAACAGTAAGTGAGGGCTGGTGCAACAGTAAGTGAGGGTTGGTGCAACAGTAAGTGAAGGCTGGTGCAACAGTAAGTGAAGGCTGGTGCAACAGTAAGTGAGGGCTGGGGCAACAGTAAGTGAGGGCTGGTGCAACAGTAAGTGAGGGCTGGTGCAACAGTAAGTGAGGGCTGGTGCAACAGTAAGTGAGGGCTGGTGCAACAGTGAGGGCTGTGGCAACAGTGAGGGCTGGTGCAACAGTAAGTGAGGGCTGGTGCAACAGTAAGTGAGGGCTGGTGCAACAGTAAGTGAGGACTGGTGCAACAGTAAGTGAGGGCTAGTGCAACAGTAAGTGAGGGCTGGTGCAACAGTAAGTGAAGGCTGGAGCAACAGTAAGTGAGGGCTGGTGCAACAGTAAGTGAGGGTTGGTGCAACAGTAAGTGAGGGCTGGTGCAACAGTGAGGGCTGGGGCAACAGTGAGGGCTGGTGCAACAGTAAGTGAGGGCTGGTGCAACAGTTAGTGAGGGCTGGTGCAACAGTGAGGGCTGGTGCAACAGTAAGTGAGGGTTGGTGCAACAGTAAGTGAGGGCTGGTGCAACAGTAAGTGAGGGTTGGTGCAACAGTAAGTGAGGGCTGGTGCAACAGTAAGTGAGGGCTGGTGCAACATTAAGTGAGGGCTGAGGCAACAGAAAGTGAGGGCTGGTGCAACAGTAAGTGAGGGCTGGGGCAACAGTAAGTGAGGACTGGTGCAACAGTAAGTGAGGATTGGTGCAACAGTAAGTGAGGGATGGTGCAACAGTAAGTGAGGACTGGTGCAACAGTAAGTGAGGGCTGGTGCAACAGTAAGTGAGGCTGGTGCAACAGTAAGTGAAGGCTGGAGCAACAGTAAGTGAGGGCTGGTGCAACAGTAAGTGAGGGTTGGTGCAACAGTAAGTGAGGGCTGGTGCAACAGTGAGGGCTGGGGCAACAGTGAGGGCTGGTGCAACAGTAAGTGAGGGCTGGTGCAACAGTAAGTGAGGGCTGGTGCAACAGTAAGTGAGGACTGGTACAACAGTAAGTGAGGGTTGGTGCAACAGTAAGTGAAGGCTGGAGCAACAGTAAGTGAGGGCTGGTGCAACAGTAAGTGAGGGTTGGTGCAACAGTAAGTGAAGGCTGGTGCAACAGTAAGTGAAGGCTGGTGCAACAGTAAGTGAGGGCTGGGGCAACAGTAAGTGAGGGCTGGTGCAACAGTAAGTGAGGGCTGGTGCAACAGTAAGTGAGGGCTGGTGCAACAGTAAGTGAGGGCTGGTGCAACAGTGAGGGCTGTGGCAACAGTGAGGGCTGGTGCAACAGTAAGTGAGGGCTGGTGCAACAGTAAGTGAGGGCTGGTGCAACAGTAAGTGAGGACTGGTGCAACAGTAAGTGAGGGCTAGTGCAACAGTAAGTGAGGGCTGGTGCAACAGTAAGTGAAGGCTGGAGCAACAGTAAGTGAGGGCTGGTGCAACAGTAAGTGAGGGTTGGTGCAACAGTAAGTGAGGGCTGGTGCAACAGTGAGGGCTGGGGCAACAGTGAGGGCTGGTGCAACAGTAAGTGAGGGCTGGTGCAACAGTTAGTGAGGGCTGGTGCAACAGTGAGGGCTGGTGCAACAGTAAGTGAGGGTTGGTGCAACAGTAAGTGAGGGCTGGTGCAACAGTAAGTGAGGGTTGGGGCAACAGTAAGTGAGGGCTGGTGCAACAGTGAGGGCTGGGGCAACAGTAAGTGAGGGCTGGTGCAACAGTAAGTGAGGGCTGGGGCAACAGTAAGTGAAGGCTGGTGCAACAGTAAGTGAGGGCTGGGACAACAGTGAGGGCTGGTGCAACAGTAAGTGAGGGCTGGTGCAACAGTAAGTGAGGGCTGGAGCAACAGTAAGTGAAGGCTGGAGCAACAGTAAGTGAGGGCTGGTGCAACAGTGAGGGCTGGAGCAACAGTGAGGGCTGGTGCAACAGTAAGTGAGGACTGGTGCAACAGTTAGTGAGGGCTGGTGCAACAGTGAGGGCTGGTGCAACAGTAAGTGAGGGTTGGTGCAACAGTAAGTGAGGGCTGGTGCAACAGTGAGCGCTGGGGCAACAGTAAGTGAGGGCTGGTGCAACAGTGAAGGCTGGTGCAACAGTGAGGGCTTGTACAACAGTAAGTGAGGGCTGGTGCAACAGTAAGTGAGGGCTGGGGCAACAGTAAGTGAAGGCTGGTGCAATAGTAAGTGAGGGCTGGGACAACAGTGAGGGCTGGTGCAACAGTAAGTGAGGGCTGGTGCAACAGTAAGTGAGGGCTGGAGCAACAGTAAGTGAAGGCTGGAGCAACAGTAAGTGAGGGCTGGTGCAACAGTGAGGGCTGGAGCAACAGTGAGGGCTGGTGCAACAGTAAGTGAGGGCTGGTGCAACAGTAAGTGAGGGTTGGTGCAACAGTAAGTGAGGGCTGGTGCAACAGTAAGTGAGGGTTGGTGCAACAGTAAGTGAGGACTGGTGCAACAGTAAGTGAGGGCTGGTGCAACAGTAAGTGAGGGCTGGGGCAACAGTAAGTGAAGGCTGGTGCAACAGTGAAGGCTGGTGCAACAGTGAGGGCTGGTACAACAGTAAGTGAGGGCTGGTGCAACATTAAGTGAGGGCTGGTGCAACAGTGAGGGCTGGTGCAACAGTGAGGGTAGGTGCAACAGTAAGTGAGGGCTGGTGCAACAGTTAGTGAGGGCTGGTGCAACAGTGAGGGCTGGTGCAACAGTAAGTGAGGGCTGGTGCAACAGTAAGTGAGGGCTGGTGCAACAGAAAGTGAGGGTTGGTGCAACAGTAAGTGAGGGCTGGTGCAACAGTGAGGGCTGGGGTGACAGTAAGTGAGGGCTGGTGCAACAGTTAGTGACGGCTGGTGCAACAGTAAGTGAGGGCTGGTGCAACAGTGAGGGCTGGTGCAACAGTAAGTGAGGGCTGGTGCAACAGTGAGGGCTGGTGCAACAGTAAGTGAGGGCTGGTGCAACAGTAAGTGAGGGCTGGGGCAACAGTGAGGGCTAGTGCAACAGTAAGTGAGGACTGGTGCAACAGTAAGTGAGGGCTGGTGCAACAGTAAGTGAGGGCTGGGACAACAGTAAGTGAAGGCTGGTGCAACAGTAAGTGAGGGCTGGTGCAACAGTAAGTGAGGGCTGGTGCAACAGTAAGTGAGGGCTGGTGCAACAGTAAGTGAGGGCTGGGGCAACAGTAAGTGAAGGCTGGTGCAACAGTAAGTGAAGGCTGGAGCAACAGTAAGTGAGGGCTGGTGCAACAGTAAGTGAGGGTTGGTGGAACAGTAAGTGAGGGCTGGTGGAACAGTAAGTGAGGGCTGGTGCAACAGTAAGTGAGGGCTGGTGCAACAGTAAGTGAGGGCTGGAGCAACAGTAAGTGAGGGCTGGTGCAACAGTAAGTGAGGGCTGGATCAACAGTAAGTGAGGGCTGGAGCAACAGTAAGTGAGGGCTGGTGAAACAGTAAGTGAGGGCTGGAGCAACAGTAAGTGAGGGCTGGTGCAACAGTAAGTGAGGGCTGGGGCAACAGTAAGTGAGGGCTGGTGCAACAGTAAGTGAGGGCTGGGGCAACAGTAAGTGAGGGGTGGTGCAACAGTAAGTGAGGGCTGGAGCAACAGTGAGGGCTGGGGCAACAGTAAGTGAAGGCAAGGGCAACAGTAACTGAGAGCTGGTACAACAGTTTGTGAGGGCTGGTGCAACAGTAAGTGAGGGCTGGTGCAACAGTATGTGAGGGCTCGGGCAACAGTAAGTGAGGGCTGGTGCAACAGTAAGTGAGGGTTAGTGCAACAGTAAGTGAGGGTTGGTGCAACAGTAAGTGAGGGTTGGTGCAACAGTAAGTGAGGGCTGGTGCAACAGTAAGTGAGGGCTGGTGCAACAGTAGGTGAGGGCTGAGGCAACAGTAAGTGAGGGTTAGTGCAACAGTAAGTGAGGGTTGGTGCAACAGTAAGTGAGGGTTGGTGCAACAGTAAGTGAGGGCTGGTGCAACAGTAAGTGAGGGCTGGTGCAACATTAAGTGAGGGCTGAGGCAACAGAAAGTGAGGGCTGGTGCAACAGTAAGTGAGGGCTGGGGCAACAGTAAGTGAGGACTGGTGCAACAGTAAGTGAGGATTGGTGCAACAGTAAGTGAGGGATGGTGCAACAGTAAGTGAGGACTGGTGCAACAGTAAGTGAGGGCTGGTGCAACAGTAAGTGAGGGCTGGTGCAACAGTAAGTGAAGGCTGGAGCAACAGTAAGTGAGGGCTGGTGCAACAGTAAGTGAGGGTTGGTGCAACAGTAAGTGAGGGCTGGTGCAACAGTGAGGGCTGGGGCAACAGTGAGGGCTGGTGCAACAGTAAGTGAGGGCTGGTGCAACAGTAAGTGAGGGCTGGTGCAACAGTAAGTGAGGACTGGTACAACAGTAAGTGAGGGCTGGTGCAACAGTAAGTGAAGGCTGGAGCAACAGTAAGTGAGGGCTGGTGCAACAGTAAGTGAGGGTTGGTGGAACAGTGAGGGCTGGGGCAACAGTAAGTGAGGGCTGGTGCAACAGTGAGGGCTGGTGCAACAGTGAGGGCTGGTGCAACAGTAAGTGAGGGCTGGTGCAACAGTAAGTGAGGGCTGGTGCAACAGTGAGGGCTGGTGCAACAGTGAGGGTTGGTGCAACAGTAAGTGAGGGCTGGTGCAACAGTTAGTGAGGGCTGGTGCAACAGTGAGGGCTGGTGCAACAGTAAGTGAGGGTTGGTGCAACAGTAAGTGAGGGCTGGTGCTACAGTGAGGCCTTGGGCGACAGTAAGTGTGGGCTGGTGCAATAGTTAGTGAGGGCTGGTGCAACAGTAAGTGAGGGCTGGTGCAACAGTGAGGGCTGGTGCAACAGTGAGGGCTGGTGCAACAGTAAGTGAGGGGCTGGTGCAACAGTAAAAGAGGGCTGGGGCAACAGTGAGGGCTAGTGCAACAGTAAGTGAGGACTGGTGCAACAGTAAGTGAGGGCTGGTGCAACAGCAAGTGAGGGCTGGGGCAACAGTAAGTGAAGGCTGGTGCAACAGTAAGTGAGGGCTGGTGCAACAGTAAGTGAGGGCTGGTGCAACAGTAAGTGAGGGCTGGTGCAACAGTAAGTGAGGGTTGGTGGAACAGTAAGTGAGGGCTGGTGGAACAGTAAGTGAGGGCTGGTGCAACAGTAAGTGAGGGCAGGTGCAACAGTAAGTGAGGGCTGGAGCAACAGTAAGTGAGGGCTGGTGCAACAGTAAGTGAGGGCTGGTGCAACAGTAAGTGAGGGCTGGATCAACAGTAAGTGAGGGCTGGAACAACAGGAAGTGAGGGCTGGTGCAACAGTAAGTGAGGGCTGGGGCAACAGTAAGTGAGGGCAGGTGCAACAGTAAGTGAGGGCTGGGGCAACAGTAAGTGAGGGCTGGTGCAACAGTAAGTGAGGGCTGGTGCAACAGTAAGTGAGGGTTGGGGCAACAGTAAGTGAGGGCTGGTGCAACAGTGAGGGCTGGGGCAACAGTAAGTGAGGGCTGGTGCAACAGTAAGTGAGGGCTGGGGCAACAGTAAGTGAAGGCTGGTGCAACAGTAAGTGAGGGCTGGAACAACAGTGAGGGCTGGTGCAACAGTAAGTGAGGGCTGGTGCAACAGTAAGTGAGGGCTGGAGCAACAGTAAGTGAAGGCTGGAGAAACAGTAAGTGAGGGCTGGTGCAACAGTGAGGGCTGGGGCAACAGTGAGGGCTGGTGCAACAGTAAGTGAGGGCTGGTGCAACAGTTAGTGAGGGCTGGTGCAACAGTGAGGGCTGGTGCAACAGTAAGTGAGGGTTGGTGCAACAGTAAGTGAGGGCTGGTGCAACAGTAAGTGAGGGTTGGTGCAACAGTAAGTGAGGGCTGGTGCAACAGTGAGGGCTGGGGCAACAGTGAGGGCTGGTGCAACAGTAAGTGAGGGCTGGTGCAACAGTAAGTGAGGGCTGGTGCAACAGTAAGTGAGGACTGGTGCAACAGTAAGTGAGGGCTGGTGCAACAGTAAGTGAAGGCTGGAGCAACAGTAAGTGAGGGCTGGTGCAACAGTAAGTGAGGGTTGGTGCAACAGTAAGTGAGGGCTGGTGCAACAGTGAGGGCTGGGGCAACAGTGAGGGCTGGTGCAACAGTAAGTGAGGGCTGGTGCAACAGTTAGTGAGGGCTGGTGCAACAGTGAGGGCTGGTGCAACAGTAAGTGAGGGTTGGTGCAACAGTAAGTGAGGGCTGGTGCAACAGTAAGTGAGGGTTGGGGCAACAGTAAGTGAGGGCTGGTGCAACAGTGAGGGCTGGGGCAACAGTAAGTGAGAGATGGTGCAACAGTAAGTGAGGGCTGGAGCAACAGTAAGTGAAGGCTGGAGAAACAGTAAGTGAGGGCTGGTGCAACAGTGAGGGCTGGGGCAACAGTGAGGGCTGATGCAACAGTAAGTGAGGGCTGGTGCAACAGTTAGTGAGGGCTGGTGCAACAGTGAGGGCTGGTGCAACAGTAAGTGAGGGTTGGTGCAACAGTAAGTGAGGGCTGGTGCAACAGTAAGTGAGGGCTGGGGCAACAGTAAGTGAGGGCTGGTGCAACAGTGAGGGCTGGGGCAACAGTAAGTGAGGGCTGGTGCAACAGTGAGGGCTGGTGCAACAGTAAGTGAGGGCTGGTGCAACAGTGAGGGCTGGTGCAACAGTGAGGGTTGGTGCAACAGTAAGTGAGGGCTGGTGCAACAGTTAGTGAGGGCTGGTGCAAAAGTGAGGGCTGGTGCAACAGTAAGTGAGGGTTGGTGCAACAGTAAGTGAGGGCTGGTGCAACAGTGAGGCCTTGGGCGACAGTAAGTGTGGGCTGGTGCAACAGTTAGTGAGGGCTGGTGCAACAGTAAGTGAGGGCTGGTGCAACAGTGAGGGCTGGTACAACAGTGAGGGCTGGTGCAACAGTAAGTGAGGGCTGGTGCAACAGTAAGTGAGGGCTGGGGCAACAGTGAGGGCTAGTGCAACAGTAAGTGAGGACTGGTGCAACAGTAAGTGAGGGCTGGTGCAACAGCAAGTGAGGGCTGGGGCAACAGTAAGTGAAGGCTGGTGCAACAGTAAGTGAGGGCTGGTGCAACAGTAAGTGAGGGCTGGTGCAACAGTAAGTGAGGGCTGGTGCAACAGTAAGTGAGGGCTGGGGCAACAGTAAGTGAAGGTTGGTGCAACAGTAAGTGAAGGCTGGAGCAACAGTAAGTGAGGGCTGGTGCAACAGTAAGTGAGGGTTGGTGGAACAGTAAGTGAGGGCAGGTGGAACAGTAAGTGAGGGCTGGTGCAGCAGTAAGTGAGGGCTGGTGCAACAGTAAGTGAGGGCTGGAGCAACAGTAAGTGAGGGCTGGTGCAACAGTAAGTGAGCGCTGGTGCAACAGTAAGTGAGGGCTGGATCAACAGTAAGTGAGGGCTGGAGCAACAGTAAGTGAGGGCTGGTGCAACAGTAAGTGAGGGCTGGTGCAACAGTAAGTGAGGGCTGGTGCAACAGTAAGTGAGGGCTGGGGCAACAGTAAGTGAGGGGTGGTGCAACAGTAAGTGAGGGCTGGAGCAACAGTGAGGGCTGGGGCAACAGTAAGTGAGGGCAAGGGCAACAGTAACTGAGAGCTGGTACAACAGTTTGTGAGGGCTGGTGCAACAGTAAGTGAGGGCTGGTGCAACAGTAAGTGAGGGCTGGGGCAACAGTAAGTGAGGGCTGGTGAAACAGTAAGTGAGGGCTCGGGCAACTGTAAGTGAGGGCTGGTGCAACAGTAAGTGAAGGCTGGTGCACCAGTTAGTGAGGGCTGGGGCAACAGTAAGTGAGGGTTAGTGCAACAGTAAGTGAGGGTTGGTGCAACAGTAAGTGAGGGTTGGTGCAACAGTAAGTGAGGGCTGGTGCAACAGTAAGTGAGGGCTGGTGCAATAGTAAGTGAGGGCTGAGGCAACAGAAAGTGAGGGCTGGTGCAACAGTAAGTGAGGGCTGGGGCAACAGTAAGTGAGGGCTGGTGCAACAGTAAGTGAGGGCTGGTGCAACAGTAAGTGAGGGGTGGTGCAACAGTAAGTGAGGGCTGGAGCAACAGTGAGGGCTGGTGCAACAGTAAGTGAGGGCTGGGGCAACAGTAAGTGAGGGCTGGTGCAACAGTAAGTGAGGGCTGGTGCAACAGTAAGTGAGAGCTGGTACAACAGTTTGTGAGGGCTGGGGCAACAGTGAGGGCTGGTGCAATAGTAAGTGAGGGCTGGTGCAACAGTAAGTGAGGGCTGGTGCAACAGTAAGTGAGGGCTGGTGCAACAGTAAGTTAGGACTGGTGCAACAGTAAGTGAGGGCTGGTGAAACAGTAAGTGAGGGCTCGGGCAACAGTAAGTGAGGGCTGGTGCAACAGTAAGTGAAGGCTGGTGCAACAGTTAGTGAGGGCTGGGGCAACAGTAAGTGAGGGCTGGTGCAACAGTAAGTGAGGGCTGGTGCAACAGTAAGTGAGGGGTGGTCCAACAGTAAGTGAGGGCTGGTGCAACAGTAAGTGAGGGCTGGTGCAACAGTAAGTGAGGGCTGGGGCAACAGTAAGTGAGGGCTGGGGCAAAAGTGAAGGCTGGTGCAACAGTAAGTAAGGGCTGGTACAACAGTGAGGGCTGGTGCAACAGTAAGTGAGGGCTGGGGCAACAGTGAGTGAGGGCTGGGGCAACAGTAGGTGAGGGCTGGTGCAACAGTGAGGGCTGGTACAACAGTAAGTGAGGGCTGGTGCAACAGTGAGGGCTGGTGCAACAGTAAGTGAGGGCTGGTGAAACAGTGAGGGCTGATGCAACAGTAAGTGAGGGCTGGTGCAACAGTGAGGGCTGGGGCAACAGTAAGTGAGGGCTGGTGCAGCAGCAAGTGAGGGCTGGGGCAACAGTAAGTGAGGGCTGGTGCAACAGTATGTGAGGGCTGGTGCAACAGTAAGTGAGGGCTGGTGCAACAGTAAGTGAGGGCTGGGGCAACAGTAAGTGAGGGCTGGGGCAACAGTGAAGGCTGGTGCAACAGTTAGTAAGGGCTGGTACAACAGTGAGGGCTGGTGCAACAGTAAGTGAGGGCTGGTGCAACAGTAAGTGAGGGCTAGAGCAACAGTAAGTGAGGGCTGGAGCAACAGTGAGGGCTGGTGCAACAGTAAGTGAGGGCTGGTGCAACAGTAAGTGAGGGCTGGAGCAACAGCAAGTGAGGGCTGCGGCAACAGTAAGTGAGGGCTGGTGCAACAGTAAGTGAGGGCTGGTGCAACAGTAAGTGAGGGCTGGTGTAACAGTAAGTGAGGGCTGGTGCAACAGTAAGGTAGGGCTGGGGCAACAGTAAGTGAGGGCTGGTGCAACAGTAAGTGAGGGCTGGTGCAACAGTAAGTGATGGCTGGTGCAACAGTAAGTGAGGGCTGGGGCATCAGTAAGTGAGGGCTGGTGCAACAGTAAGTGAGAACTGGGGCAACAGTAAGTGAGGGCTGGTGCAACAGTAAATGAGGGCTGGTGCAACAGTGAGGGCTAGTGCAACAGTAAGTGAGGGCTGGTGCAACAGTAAGTGACGGCTGGTGCAACAGTAAGTGAGGGCTGGGGCAACAGTGAGGGCTAGTACAACAGTAAGTGAGGGCTGGTGCAACAGTAAGTGAGGGCTGGGGCAACAGTAAGTGAGGGCTGGTGCAACAGTAAGTGAGAACTGGGGCAACAGTAAGTGAGGGCTGGTGCAACAGTAAGTGAGGGCTGGTGCAACAGTGAGGGCTGGTGCAACAGTGAGGGCTGGTGCAACAGTAAGTGAGGGCTGGTGCAACAGTGAGGGCTGGTGCAACAGTGAGGGCTGGTGCAACAGTAAGTGAGGGCTGGTGCAACAGTGAGGGCTGGGGCAACAGTAAGTGAGGGCTGGTGCAACAGTAAGTGAGGGCTGGGGCAACAATAAGTGAGGGCTGGTGCAACATTAAGTGAGGGCTGGTGCAACAGTAAGTGAGGGCTGGTGCAACAGTAGGTGAGGGCTGGTGCAACAGTAAGTGAGGGCTGGGGCAACAGTAGGTGAGGGCTGGTGCAACAGTGAGGGCTGGTACAACAGTAAGTGAGGGCTGGTGCAACAGTGAGGGCTGGGGCAACAGTAAGTGAGGGCTGGTGCAACAGTAGGTGAGGGCTGGTGCAACAGTGAGGGCTGGTACAACAGTAAGTGAGGGTTGGTGCAACAGTCAGGGCTGGTGCAACAGTAAGTGAGGGCTGGTGCAACAGTAAGTGAGGGCTGGTGCAACAGTGAGGGCTGATGCAACAGTAAGTGAGGGCTGGTGCAACAGTAAGTGAGGGCTGGTGCAACAGTAAGTGACGGCTGGGGCAACAGTAAGTGAAGGTTGGTGCAACAGTAAGTGAAGGCTGGAGCAACAGTAAGTGAGGGCTGGTGCAACAGTAAGTGAGGGTTGGTGGAACAGTAAGTGAGGGCTGGTGGAACAGTAAGTGAGGGCTGGTGCAGCAGTAAGTGAGGGCTGGTGCAACAGTAAGTGAGGGCTGGAGCAACAGTAAGTGAGGGCTGGTGCAACAGTAAGTGAGCGCTGGTGCAACAGTAAGTGAGGGCTGGATCAACAGTAAGTGAGGGCTGGAGCAACAGTAAGTGAGGGCTGGTGCAACAGTAAGTGAGGGCTGGGGCAACAGTAAGTGAAGGTTGGTGCAACAGTAAGTGAAGGTTGGAGCAACAATAAGTGAGGGCTGGTGCAACAGTAAGTGAGGGTTGGTGGAACAGTAAGTGAGGGCTGGTGGAACAGTAAGTGAGGGCTGGTGCAGCAGTAAGTGAGGGCTGGTGCAACAGTAAGTGAAGGTTGGAGCAACAATAAGTGAGGGCTGGTGCAACAGTAAGTGAGGGCTGGGGCAACAGTAAGTGAGGGCTGGTGAAACAGTAAGTGAGGGCTCGGGCAACTGTAAGTGAGGGCTGGTGCAACAGTAAGTGAAGGCTGGTGCACCAGTTAGTGAGGGCTGGGGCAACAGTAAGTGAGGGTTAGTGCAACAGTAAGTGAGGGTTGGTGCAACAGTAAGTGAGGGTTGGTGCAACAGTAAGTGAGGGCTGGTGCAACAGTAAGTGAGGGCTGGTGCAATAGTAAGTGAGGGCTGAGGCAACAGAAAGTGAGGGCTGGTGCAACAGTAAGTGAGGGCTGGGGCAACAGTAAGTGAGGGCTGGTGCAACAGTAAGTGAGGGCTGGTGCAACAGTAAGTGAGGGGTGGTGCAACAGTAAGTGAGGGCTGGAGCAACAGTGAGGGCTGGTGCAACAGTAAGTGAGGGCTGGGGCAACAGTAAGTGAGGGCTGGTGCAACAGTAAGTGAGGGCTGGTGCAACAGTAAGTGAGAGCTGGTACAACAGTTTGTGAGGGCTGGGGCAACAGTGAGGGCTGGTGCAATTGTAAGTGAGGGCTGGTGCAACAGTAAGTGAGGGCTGGTGCAACAGTAAGTGAGGGCTGGTGCAACAGTAAGTTAGGACTGGTGCAACAGTAAGTGAGGGCTGGTGAAACAGTAAGTGAGGGCTCGGGCAACAGTAAGTGAGGGCTGGTGCAACAGTAAGTGAAGGCTGGTGCAACAGTTAGTGAGGGCTGGGGCAACAGTAAGTGAGGGCTGGTGCAACAGTAAGTGAGGGCTGGTGCAACAGTAAGTGAGGGGTGGTCCAACAGTAAGTGAGGGCTGGTGCAACAGTAAGTGAGGGCTGGTGCAACAGTAAGTGAGGGCTGGGGCAACAGTAAGTGAGGGCTGGGGCAAAAGTGAAGGCTGGTGCAACAGTAAGTAAGGGCTGGTACAACAGTGAGGGCTGGTGCAACAGTAAGTGAGGGCTGGGGCAACAGTAAGTGAGGGCTGGGGCAACAGTAGGTGAGGGCTGGTGCAACAGTGAGGGCTGGTACAACAGTAAGTGAGGGCTGGTGCAACAGTGAGGGCTGGTGCAACAGTAAGTGAGGGCTGGTGAAACAGTGAGGGCTGATGCAACAGTAAGTGAGGGCTGGTGCAACAGTGAGGGCTGGGGCAACAGTAAGTGAGGGCTGGTGCAGCAGCAAGTGAGGGCTGGGGCAACAGTAAGTGAGGGCTGGTGCAACAGTATGTGAGGGCTGGTGCAACAGTAAGTGAGGGCTGGTGCAACAGTAAGTGAGGGCTGGGGCAACAGTAAGTGAGGGCTGGGGCAACAGTAAGGTAGGGCTGGGGCAACAGTAAGTGAGGGCTGGTGCAACAGTAAGTGAGGGCTGGTGCAACAGTAAGTGATGGCTGGTGCAACAGTAAGTGAGGGCTGGTGCAACAGTTAGTAAGGGCTGGTACAACAGTGAGGGCTGGTGCAACAGTAAGTGAGGGCTGGTGCAACAGTAAGTGAGGGCTAGAGCAACAGTAAGTGAGGGCTGGAGCAACAGTGAGGGCTGGTGCAACAGTAAGTGAGGGCTGGAGCAACAGCAAGTGAGGGCTGCGGCAACAGTAAGTGAGGGCTGGTGCAACAGTAAGTGAGGGCTGGTGCAACAGTAAGTGAGGGCTGGTGTAACAGTAAGTGAGGGCTGGTGCAACAGTAAGGTAGGGCTGGGGCAACAGTAAGTGAGGGCTGGTGCAACAGTAAGTGAGGGCTGGTGCAACAGTAAGTGATGGCTGGTGCAACAGTAAGTGAGGGCTGGGGCATCAGTAAGTGAGGGCTGGTGCAACAGTAAGTGAGAACTGGGGCAACAGTAAGTGAGGGCTGGTGCAACAGTAAATGAGGGCTGGTGCAACAGTGAGGGCTAGTGCAACAGTAAGTGAGGGCTGGTGCAACAGTAAGTGACGGCTGGTGCAACAGTAAGTGAGGGCTGGGGCAACAGTGAGGGCTAGTACAACAGTAAGTGAGGGCTGGTGCAACAGTAAGTGAGGGCTGGGGCAACAGTAAGTGAGGGCTGGTGCAACAGTAAGTGAGAACTGGGGCAACAGTAAGTGAGGGCTGGTGCAACAGTAAGTGAGGGCTGGTGCAACAGTGAGGGCTGGTGCAACAGTGAGGGCTGGTGCAACAGTAAGTGAGGGCTGGTGCAACAGTGAGGGCTGGTGCAACAGTGAGGGCTGGTGCAACAGTAAGTGAGGGCTGGTGCAACAGTGAGGGCTGGGGCAACAGTAAGTGAGGGCTGGTGCAACAGTAAGTGAGGGCTGGGGCAACAATAAGTGAGGGCTGGTGCAACATTAAGTGAGGGCTGGTGCAACAGTAAGTGAGGGCTGGTGCAACAGTAGGTGAGGGCTGGTGCAACAGTAAGTGAGGGCTGGGGCAACAGTAGGTGAGGGCTGGTGCAACAGTGAGGGCTGGTACAACAGTAAGTGAGGGCTGGTGCAACAGTGAGGGCTGGGGCAACAGTAAGTGAGGGCTGGTGCAACAGTAGGTGAGGGCTGGTGCAACAGTGAGGGCTGGTACAACAGTAAGTGAGGGTTGGTGCAACAGTCAGGGCTGGTGCAACAGTAAGTGAGGGCTGGTGCAACAGTAAGTGAGGGCTGGTGCAACAGTGAGGGCTGATGCAACAGTAAGTGAGGGCTGGTGCAACAGTAAGTGAGGGCTGGTGCAACAGTAAGTGAGGGCTGGGGCAACAGTAAGTGAAGGTTGGTGCAACAGTAAGTGAAGGCTGGAGCAACAGTAAGTGAGGGCTGGTGCAACAGTAAGTGAGGGTTGGTGGAACAGTAAGTGAGGGCTGGTGGAACAGTAAGTGAGGGCTGGTGCAGCAGTAAGTGAGGGCTGGTGCAACAGTAAGTGAGGGCTGGAGCAACAGTAAGTGAGGGCTGGTGCAACAGTAAGTGAGCGCTGGTGCAACAGTAAGTGAGGGCTGGATCAACAGTAAGTGAGGGCTGGAGCAACAGTAAGTGAGGGCTGGTGCAACAGTAAGTGAGGGCTGGGGCAACAGTAAGTGAAGGTTGGTGCAACAGTAAGTGAAGGTTGGAGCAACAATAAGTGAGGGCTGGTGCAACAGTAAGTGAGGGTTGGTGGAACAGTAAGTGAGGGCTGGTGGAACAGTAAGTGAGGGCTGGTGCAGCAGTAAGTGAGGGCTGGTGCAACAGTAAGTGAGGGCTGGAGCAACAGTAAGTGAGGGCTGGTGCAACAGTAAGTGAGCGCTGGTGCAACAGTAAGTGAGGGCTGGATCAACAGTAAGTGAGGGCTGGAGCAACAGTAAGTGAGGGCTGGTGCAACAGTAAGTGAGGGCTGGTGCAACAGTAAGTGAGGGCTGGTGCAACAGTAAGTGAGGGCTGGGGCAACAGTAAGTGAGGGGTGGTGCAACAGTAAGTGAGGGCTGGAGCAACAGTGAGGGCTGGGGCAACAGTAAGTGAGGGCAAGGGCAACAGTAACTGAGAGCTGGTACAACAGTTTGTGAGGGCTGGTGCAACAGTAAGTGAGGGCTGGTGCAACAGTAAGTGAGGGCTGGGGCAACAGTAAGTGAGGGCTGGTGAAACAGTAAGTGAGGGCTCGGGCAACAGTAAGTGAGGGCTGGTGCAACAGTAAGTGAAGGCTGGTGCACCAGTTAGTGAGGGCTGGGGCAACAGTAAGTGAGGGTTAGTGCAACAGTAAGTGAGGGTTGGTGCAACAGTAAGTGAGGGTTGGTGCAACAGTAAGTGAGGGCTGGTGCAACAGTAAGTGAGGGCTGGTGCAATAGTAAGTGAGGGCTGAGGCAACAGAAAGTGAGGGCTGGTGCAACAGTAAGTGAGGGCTGGGGCAACAGTAAGTGAGGGCTGGTGCAACAGTAAATGAGGGCTGGTGCAACAGTAAGTGAGGGGTGGTGCAACAGTAAGTGAGGGCTGGAGCAACAGTGAGGGCTGGTGCAACAGTAAGTGAGGGCTGGGGCAACAGTAAGTGAGGGCTGGTGCAACAGTAAGTGAGGGCTGGTGCAACAGTAAGTGAGAGCTGGTACAACAGTTTGTGAGGGCTGGGGCAACAGTGAGGGCTGGTGCAACAGTAAGTGAGGGCTGGTGCAACAGTAAGTGAGGGCTGGTGCAACAGTAAGTGAGGGCTGGTGCAACAGTAAGTAAGGACTGGTGCAACAGTAAGTGAGGGCTGGTGAAACAGTAAGTGAGGGCTCGGGCAACAGTAAGTGAGGGCTGGTGCAACAGTAAGTGAAGGCTGGTGCAACAGTTAGTGAGGGCTGGGGCAACAGTAAGTGAGGGCTGGTGCAACAGTAAGTGAGGGCTGGTGCAACAGTAAGTGAGGGGTGGTCCAACAGTAAGTGAGGGCTGGTGCAACGGTAAGTGAGGGCTGGTGCAACAGTAAGTGAGGGCTGGGGCAACAGTAAGTGAGGGCTGGGGCAAAAGTGAAGGCTGGTGCAACAGTAAGTAAGGGCTGGTACAACAGTGAGGGCTGGTGCAACAGTAAGTGAGGGCTGGGGCAACAGTAAGTGAGGGCTGGGGCAACAGTAGGTGAGGGCTGGTGCAACAGTGAGGGCTGGTACAACAGTAAGTGAGGGCTGGTGCAACAGTGAGGGCTGGTGCAACAGTAAGTGAGGGCTGGTGAAACAGTGAGGGCTGATGCAACAGTAAGTGAGGGCTGGTGCAACAGTGAGGGCTGGGGCAACAGTAAGTGAGGGCTGGTGCAGCAGCAAGTGAGGGCTGGGGCAACAGTAAGTAAGGGCTGGTGCAACAGTATGTGAGGGCTGGTGCAACAGTAAGTGAGGGCTGGTGCAACAGTAAGTGAGGGCTGGGGCAACAGTAAGTGAGGGCTGGGGCAACAGTGAAGGCTGGTGCAACAGTTAGTAAGGGCTGGTACAACAGTGAGGGCTGGTGCAACAGTAAGTGAGGGCTGGTGCAACAGTAAGTGAGGGCTAGAGCAACAGTAAGTGAGGGCTGGAGCAACAGTGAGGGCTGGTGCAACAGTAAGTGAGGGCTGGAGCAACAGCAAGTGAGGGCTGCGGCAACAGTAAGTGAGGGCTGGTGCAACAGTAAGTGAGGGCTGGTGCAACAGTAAGTGAGGGCTGGTGTAACAGTAAGTGAGGGCTGGTGCAACAGTAAGGTAGGGCTGGGGCAACAGTAAGTGAGGGCTGGTGCAACAGTAAGTGAGGGCTGGTGCAACAGTAAGTGATGGCTGGTGCAACAGTAAGTGAGGGCTGGGGCATCAGTAAGTGAGGGCTGGTGCAACAGTAAGTGAGGGCTGGGGCAACAGTAAGTGAGGGCTGGTGCAACAGTAAATGAGGGCTGGTGCAACAGTGAGGGCTAGTGCAACAGTAAGTGAGGGCTGGTGCAACAGTAAGTGAGGGCTGGTGCAACAGTAAGTGAGGGCTGGGGCAACAGTGAGGGCTAGTACAACAGTAAGTGAGGGCTGGTGCAACAGTAAGTGAGGGCTGGGGCAACAGTAAGTGAGGGCTGGTGCAACAGTAAGTGAGGGCTGGGGCAACAGTAAGTGAGGGCTGGTGCAACAGTAAGTGAGGGCTGGTGCAACAGTGAGGGCTGGTGCAACAGTGAGGGCTGGTGCAACAGTAAGTGAGGGCTGGTGCAACAGTGAGGGCTGGTGCAACAGTAAGTGAGGGCTGGTGCAACAGTGAGGGCTGGGGCAACAGTAAGTGAGGGCTGGTGCAACAGTAAGTGAGGGCTGGGGCAACAATAAGTGAGGGCTGGTGCAACATTAAGTGAGGGCTGGTGCAACAGTAAGTGAGGGCTGGTGCAACAGTAGGTGAGGGCTGGTGCAACAGTAAGTGAGGGCTGGGGCAACAGTAGGTGAGGGCTGGTGCAACAGTGAGGGCTGGTACAACAGTAAGTGAGGGCTGGTGCAACAGTGAGGGCTGGGGCAACAGTAAGTGAGGGCTGGTGCAACAGTAGGTGAGGGCTGGTGCAACAGTGAGGGCTGGTACAACAGTAAGTGAGGGTTGGTGCAACAGTCAGGGCTGGTGCAACAGTAAGTGAGGGCTGGTGCAACAGTAAGTGAGGGCTGGTGTAACAGTGAGGGCTGATGCAATAGTAAGTGAGGGCTGGTGCAACAGTGAGGGCTGGGGCAACAGTAAGTGAGGGCTGGTGCAGCAGCAAGTGAGGGCTGGGGCAACAGTAAGTGAGGGCTGGTGCAACAGTAAGTGAGGGCTGGTGCAACAGTGAGGGCTGGTGCAACAGTGAGGGTTGGTGCAACAGTAAGTGAGGGCTGGTGCAACAGTTAGTGAGGGCTGGTGCAACAGTGAGGGCTGGTGCAACAGTAAGTGAGGGTTGGTGCAACAGTAAGTGAGGGCTGGTGCAACAGTGAGGCCTTGGGCGACAGTAAGTGGGGCTGGTGCAACAGTTAGTGAGGGCTGGTGCAACAGTAAGTGAGGGCTGGTGCAACAGTGAGGGCTGGTGCAACAGTGAGGGCTGGTGCAACAGTAAGTGAGGGCTGGTGCAACAGTAAGTGAGGGCTGGGGCAACAGTGAGGGCTAGTGCAACAGTAAGTGAGGACTGGTGCAACAGTAAGTGAGGGCTGGTGCAACAGCAAGTGAGGGCTGGGGCAACAGTAAGTGAAGGCTGGTGCAACAGTAAGTGAGGGCTGGTGCAACAGTAAGTGAGGGCTGGTGCAACAGTAAGTGAGGGCTGGTGCAACAGTAAGTGAGGGCTGGGGCAACAGTAAATGAAGGCTGGTGCAACAGTAAGTGAAGGCTGGAGCAACAGTAAGTGAGGGCTGGTGCAACAGTAAGTGAGGGTTGGTGGAACAGTAAGTGAGGGCTGGTGGAACAGTAAGTGAGGGCTGGTGCAACAGTAAGTGAGGGCTGGTGCAACAGTAAGTGAGGGCTGGAGCAACAGTAAGTGAGGGCTGGTGCAACAGTAAGTGAGCGCTGGTGCAACAGTAAGTGAGGGCTGGATCAACAGTAAGTGAGGGCTGGATCAACAGTAAGTGAGGGCTGGTGCAACAGTAAGTGAGGGCTGGGGCAACAGTAAGTGAGGGCTGGTGCAACAGTAAGTGAGGGCTGGGGCAACAGTAAGTGAGGGGTGGTGCAACAGTAAGTGAGGGCTGGAGCAACAGTGAGGGCTGGGGCAACAGTAAGTGAGGGCAAGGGCAACAGTAACTGAGAGCTGGTACAACAGTTTGTGAGGGCTGGTGCAACAGTAAGTGAGGGCTGGTGCAACAGTAAGTGAGGGCTGGGGCAACAGTAAGTGAGGGCTGGTGAAACAGTAAGTGAGGGCTCGGGCAACAGTAATTGAGGGCTGGTGCAACAGTAAGTGAAGGCTGGTGCACCAGTTAGTGAGGGCTGGGGCAACAGTAAGTGAGGGTTAGTGCAACAGTAAGTGAGGGTTGGTGCAACAGTAAGTGAGGGTTGGTGCAACAGTAAGTGAGGGCTGGTGCAACAGTAAGTGAGGGCTGGTGCAATAGTAAGTGAGGGCTGAGGCAACAGAAAGTGAGGGCTGGTGCAACAGTAAGTGAGGGCTGGGGCAACAGTAAGTGAGGGCTGGTGCAACAGTAAGTGAGGGCTGGTGCAACAGTAAGTGAGGGGTGGTGCAACAGTAAGTGAGGGCTGGAGCAACAGTGAGGGCTGGTGCAACAGTAAGTGAGGGCTGGGGCAACAGTAAGTGAGGGCTGGTGCAACAGTAAGTGAGGGCTGGTGCAACAGTAAGTGAGAGCTGGTACAACAGTTTGTGAGGGCTGGGGCAACAGTGAGGGCTGGTGCAACAGTAAGTGAGGGCTGGTGCAACAGTAAGTGAGGGCTGGTGCAACAGTAAGTGAGGGCTGGTGCAACAGTAAGTAAGGACTGGTGCAACAGTAAGTGAGGGCTGGTGAAACAGTAAGTGAGGGCTCGGGCAACAGTAGGTGAGGGCTGGTGCAACAGTAAGTGAAGGCTGGTGCAACAGTTAGTGAGGGCTGGGGCAACAGTAAGTGAGGGCTGGTGCAACAGTAAGTGAGGGCTGGTGCAACAGTAAGTGAGGGGTGGTGCAACAGTAAGTGAGGGCTGGTGCAACAGTAAGTGAGGGCTGGTGCAACAGTAAGTGAGGGCTGGGGCAACAGTAAGTGAGGGCTGGGGCAAAAGTGAAGGCTGGTGCAACAGTAAGTAAGGGCTGGTACAACAGTGAGGGCTGGTGCAACAGTAAGTGAGGGCTGGGGCAACAGTAAGTGAGGGCTGGGGAAACAGTAAGTGAGGGCTGGGGCAACAGTAAGTGAGAGCTGGGGCAACAGTTAGTGAGGGCTGGTGCAACAGCAAGTGAGGGCTGGAGCAACAGTGAGGGCTGGGGCAACAGTAAGTGAGGGCTGGTGCAACAGTAAGTGAGGGCTGGAGCAACAGTGAGTGAGGGCTGGGGCAACAGTGAGAGCTGGGGCAACAGTGAGGGCTGGGGCAACAGTGAGGGCTGGGGCAACAGTAAGTGAGGACAGTTGCAACAGTAAGAGAGGGCTGGTGCAACAGTAAGTGAGGGCTGGTGCAACAGAAGGTGAGGGCTGGTGCAACAGTAAGTGACGGCTGGTGCAACAGTAAGTGAGGGCTGGAGCAACAGTAATGAGGGCTGGGGCAACAGTGAGAGCTGGGGCAACAGTGAGGGCTGGGGCAACAGTAAGTGAGGGGTGGTGCAACAGTAAGTGAGGGCTGGTGCAACAGTAAGTGAGGGCTGGTGCAACAGTAAGTGAGGGCTGGTGCAACAGTAAGTGAGGGCTGGTGCAACAGTAAGTGAGGGCTGGGCAACAGTAAGTGAGGGCTGGTGCAACAGTAAGTGAGGGCTGGTGCAACAGTAAGTGAGGGCTGGAGCAACAGTGAGGGCTGGGGCAACAGTGAGGGCTGGGGCAACAGTAAGTGAGGGCTGGTGCAACAGTAAGTGAGGGCTGGTGCAACAGTAAGTGAGGGCTGGTGCAACAGTAAGTGAGGGCTGGTGCAACAGTAAGTGAGGGCTGGGCAACAGTAAGTGAGGGCTGGTGCAATAGTAAGTGAGGGCTGGTGCAACAGTAAGTGAGGGGTGGAGCAACAGTGAGGGCTGGGGCAACAGTGAGGGCTGGGGCAACAGTAGGTGAGGGCTGGTGCAACAGTGAGGGCTGGTACAACAGTAAGTGAGGGCTGGTGCAACAGTGAGGGCTGGTGCAACAGTGTGGGCTGGTGCAACAGTAAGAGAGGGCTGGTGAAACAGTGAGGGCTGATGCAACAGTAAGTGAGGGCTGGTGCAACAGTGAGGGCTGAGGCAACAGTAAGTGAGGGCTGGTGCAGCAGCAAGTGAGGGCTGGGGCAACAGTAAGTGAGGGCTGGTGCAACAGTAAGTGAGGGCTGGTGCAACAGTAAGTGAGGGCTGGTGCAACAGTAAGTGAGGGATGGAGCAACAGTAAGTGAGGGCTGGGGCAACAGTGAAGGCTGGTGCAACAGTTAGTAAGGGCTGGTACAACAGTGAGGGCTGGTGCAACAGTAAGTGAGGGCTGGTGCAACAGTAAGTGAGGGCTAGAGCAACAGTAAGTGAGGGCTGGAGCAACAGTGAGGGCTGGTGCAACAGTAAGTGAGGGCTGGAGCAACAGCAAGTGAGGGCTCCGGCAACAGTAAGTGAGGGCTGGTGCAACAGTAAGTGAGGGCTGGTGCAACAGTAAGTGAGGGCTGGTGTAACAGTAAGTGAGGGCTGGTGCAACAGTAAGGTAGGGCTGGGGCAACAGTAAGTGAGGGCTGATGCAACAGTAAGTGAGGGCTGGGGCATCAGTAAGTGAGGGCTGGTGCAACAGTAAGTGAGGGCTGGGGCAACAGTAAGTGAGGGCTGGTGCAACCGTAAATGAGGACTGGTGCAACAGTGAGGGCTAGTGCAACAGTAAGTGAGGGCTGGTGCAACAGTAAGTGAGGGCTGGTGCAACAGTAAGTGAGGGCTGGGGCAACAGTGAGGGCTAGTACAACAGTAAGTGAGGGCTGGTGCAACAGTAAGTGAGGGCTGGGGCAACAGTAAGTGAGGGCTGGTGCAACAGTAAGTGAGGGCTGGGGCAACAGTAAGTGAGGGCTGGTGCAACAGTAAGTGAGGGCTGGTGCAACAGTGAGGGCTGGTGCAACAGTAAGTGAGGGCTGGTGCAACAGTGAGGGCTGGTGCAACAGTAAGTGAGGGCTGGTGCAACAGTGAGGGCTGGGGCAACAGTAAGTGAGGGCTGGTGCAACAGTAAGTGAGGGCTGGGGCAACAATAAGTGAGGGCTGGTGCAACATTAAGTGAGGGCTGGTGCAACAGTAAGTGAGGGCTGGTGCAACAGTAGGTGAGGGTTGGTGCAACAGTAAGTGAGGGCTGGGGCTACAGTAGGTGAGGGCTGGTGCAACAGTGAGGGCTGGTACAACAGTAAGTGAGGGCTGGTGCAACAGTGAGGGCTGGGGCAACAGTAAGTGAGAGCTGGTGCAACAGTAGGTGAGGGCTGGTGCAACAGTGAGGGCTGGTACAACAGTAAGTGAGGGTTGGTGCAACAGTCAGGGCTGGTGCAACAGTAAGTGAGGGCTGGTGCAACAGTAAGTGAGGGCTGGTGCAACAGTGAGGGCTGATGCAACAGTAAGTGAGGGCTGGTGCAACAGTGAGGGCTGGGGCAACAGTAAGTGAGGGCTGGTGCAGCAGCAAGTGAGGGCTGGGGCAACAGTAAGTGAGGGCTGGTGCAAAAGTGAAGGCTGGTGCAACAGTAAGTAAGGGCTGGTACAACAGTGAGGGCTGGTGCAACAGTAAGTGAGGGCTGGGGCAACAGTAAGTGAGGGCTGGGGAAACAGTAAGTGAAGGCTGGGGCAACAGTAAGTGAGAGCTGGTGCAACAGTTAGTGAGAGCTGGGGCAACAGTGAGGGCTGGGGCAACAGTGAGGGCTGGGGCAACAGTAAGTGAGGACTGGTGCAACTGTAAGTGAGGGCTGGTGCAACAGTAAGTGAGGGCTGGTGCAACAGTAAATGAGGGCTGGTGCAACAGTAAGAGAGGGCTGGTGCAACAGTAAGTGAGGGCTGGTGCAACAGAAGGTGAGGGCTGGTGCAACAGTAAGTGACGGCTGGTGCAACAGTAAGTGAGGGCTGGAGCAACAGTAAGTGAGGGCTGGGGCAACAGTGAGAGCTGGGGCAACAGTGAGGGCTGGGGCAACAGTAAGTGAAGGGTGGTGCAACAGTAAGTGAGGGCTGGTGCAACAGTAAGTGAGGGCTGGTGCAACAGTAAGTGAGGGCTGGTGCAACAGTAAGTGAGGGCTGGTGCAACAGTAAGTGAGGGCTGGGCAACAGTAAGTGAGGGCTGGTGCAACAGTAAGTGAGGGCTGGTGCAACAGTAAGTGAGGGCTGGAGCAACAGTGAGGGCTGGGGCAACAGTGAGGGCTGGGGCAACAGTAGGTGAGGGCTGGTGCAACAGTGAGGGCTGGTACAACAGTAAGTGAGGGCTGGTGCAACAGTGAGGGCTGGTGCAACAGTAAGTGAGGGCTGGTGAAACAGTGAGGGCTGATGCAACAGTAAGTGAGGGCTGGTGCAACAGTGAGGGCTGGGGCAACAGTAAGTGAGGGCTGGTGCAGCAGCAAGTGAGGGCTGGGGCAACAGTAAGTGAGGGCTGGTGCAACAGTAAGTGAGGGCTGGTGCAACAGTAAGTGAGGGCTGGTGCAACAGTAAGTGAGGGCTGGGGCAACAGTAAGTGAGGGCTGGGGCAACAGTGAAGGCTGGTGCAACAGTTAGTAAGGGCTGGTACAACAGTGAGGGCTGGTGCAACAGTAAGTGAGGGCTGGTGCAACAGTAAGTGAGGGCTAGAGCAACAGTAAGTGAGGGCTGGAGCAACAGTGAGGGCTGGTGCAACAGTAAGTGAAGGCTGGAGCAACAGCAAGTGAGGGCTGCGGCAACAGTAAGTGAGGGCTGGTGCAACATTAAGTGAGGGCTGGTGCAACAGTAAGTGAGGGCTGGTGTAACAGTAAGTGAGGGCTGGTGCAACAGTAAGGTAGGGCTGGGGCAACAGTAAGTGAGGGCTGGTGCAACAGTAAGTGAGGGCTGGTGCAACAGTAAGTGATGGCTGGTGCAACAGTAAGTGAGGGCTGGGGCATCAGTAAGTGAGGGCTGGTGCAACAGTAAGTGAAGGCTGGTGCAACAGTTAGTGAGGGCTGGGGCAACAGTAAGTGAGGGCTGGTGCAACAGTAAGTGAGGGCTGGTGCAACAGTAAGTGAGGGGTGGTGCAACAGTAAGTGAGGGCTGGTGCAACAGTAAGTGAGGGCTGGTGCAACAGTAAGTGAGGGCTGGGGCAACAGTAAGTGAGGGCTGGGGCAAAAGTGAAGGCTGGTGCAACAGTAAGTAAGGGCTGGTACAACAGTGAGGGCTGGTGCAACAGTAAGTGAGGGCTGGGGCAACAGTAAGTGAGGGCTGGGGAAACAGTAAGTGAGGGCTGGGGCAACAGTAAGTGAGAGCTGGTGCAACAGTTAGTGAGGGCTGGTGCAACAGCAAGTGAGGGCTGGAGCAACAGTGAGGGCTGGGGCAACAGTAAGTGAGGGCTGGTGCAACAGTAAGTGAGGGCTGGAGCAACAGTGAGTGAGGGCTGGGGCAACAGTGAGAGCTGGGGCAACAGTGAGGGCTGGGGCAACAGTGAGGGCTGGGGCAACAGTAAGTGAGGACTGGTGCAACTGTAAGTGAGGGCTGGTGCAACAGTAAGTGAGGGCTGGTGCAACAGTAAATGAGGGCTGGTGCAACAGTAAGAGAGGGCTGGTGCAACAGTAAGTGAGGGCTGGTGCAACAGAAGGTGAGGGCTGGTGCAACAGTAAGTGACGGCTGGTGCAACAGTAAGTGAGGGCTGGAGCAACAGTAATGAGGGCTGGGGCAACAGTGAGAGCTGGGGCAACAGTGAGGGCTGGGGCAACAGTAAGTGAGGGGTGGTGCAACAGTAAGTGAGGGCTGGTGCAACAGTAAGTGAGGGCTGGTGCAACAGTAAGTGAGGGCTGGTGCAACAGTAAGTGAGGGCTGGTGCAACAGTAAGTGAGGGCTGGGCAACAGTAAGTGAGGGCTGGTGCAATAGTAAATGAGGGCTGGTGCAACAGTAAGTGAGGGGTGGAGCAACAGTGAGGGCTGGGGCAACAGTGAGGGCTGGGGCAACAGTAGGTGAGGGCTGGTGCAACAGTGAGGGCTGGTACAACAGTAAGTGAGGGCTGGTGCAACAGTGAGGGCTGGTGCAACAGTGTGGGCTGGTGCAACAGTAAGTGAGGGCTGGTGAAACAGTGAGGGCTGATGCAACAGTAAGTGAGGGCTGGTGCAACAGTGAGGGCTGGGGCAACAGTAAGTGAGGGCTGGTGCAGCAGCAAGTGTGGGCTGGGGCAACAGTAAGTGAGGGCTGGTGCAACAGTAAGTGAGGGCTGGTGCAACAGTAAGTGAGGGCTGGTGCAACAGTAAGTGAGGGATGGAGCAACAGTAAGTGAGGGCTGGGGCAACAGTGAAGGCTGGTGCAACAGTTAGTAAGGGCTGGTACAACAGTGAGGGCTGGTGCAACAGTAAGTGAGGGCTGGTGCAACAGTAAGTGAGGGCTAGAGCAACAGTAAGTGAGGGCTGGAGCAACAGTGAGGGCTGGTGCAACAGTAAGTGAGGGCTGGAGCAACAGCAAGTGAGGGCTCCGGCAACAGTAAGTGAGGGCTGGTGCAACAGTAAGTGAGGGCTGGTGCAACAGTAAGTGAGGGCTGGTGCAACAGTAAGTGAGGGCTGGTGTAACAGTAAGTGAGGGCTGGTGCAACAGTAAGGTAGGGCTGGGGCAACAGTAAGTGAGGGCTGGTGCAACAGTAAGTGAGGGCTGGGGCATCAGTAAGTGAGGGCTGGTGCAACAGTAAGTGAGGGCTGGTGCAACAGTGAGGGCTGGTGCAACAGTAAGTGAGGGCTGGTGCAACAGTGAGGGCTGGTGCAACAGTAAGTGAGGGCTGGTGCAACAGTGAGGGCTGGGGCAACAGTAAGTGAGGGCTGGTGCAACAGTAAGTGAGGGCTGGGGCAACAATAAGTGAGGGCTGGTGCAACATTAAGTGAGGGCTGGTGCAACAGTAAGTGAGGGCTGGTGCAACAGTAGGTGAGGGCTGGTGCAACAGTAAGTGAGGGCTGGGGCAACAGTAGGTGAGGGCTGGTGCAACAGTGAGGGCTGGTACAACAGTAAGTGAGGGCTGGTGCAACAGTGAGGGCTGGGGCAACAGTAAGTGAGAGCTGGTGCAACAGTAGGTGAGGGCTGGTGCAACAGTGAGGGCTGGTACAACAGTAAGTGAGGGTTGGTGCAACAGTCAGGGCTGGTGCAACAGTAAGTGAGGGCTGGTGCAACAGTAAGTGAGGGCTGGTGCAACAGTGAGGGCTGATGCAACAGTAAGTGAGGGCTGGTGCAACAGTGAGGGCTGGGGCAACAGTAAGTGAGGGCTGGTGCAGCAGCAAGTGTGGGCTGGGGCAACAGTAAGTGAGGGCTGGTGCAACAGTAAGTGAGGGATGGTGCAACAGTAAGTGAGGGCTGGTGCAACAGTTAGTGAGGGCTGGTGCAACAGTGAGGGCTGGTGCAACAGTAAGTGAGGGTTGGTGCAACAGTAAGTGAGGGCTGGTGCAACAGTGAGGCCTTGGGCGACAGTAAGTGGGGCTGGTGCAACAGTTAGTGAGGGCTGGTGCAACAGTAAGTGAGGGCTGGTGCAACAGTGAGGGCTGGTGCAACAGTGAGGGCTGGTGCAACAGTAAGTGAGGGCTGGTGCAACAGTAAGTGAGGGCTGGGGCAACAGTGAGGGCTAGTGCAACAGTAAGTGAGGACTGGTGCAACAGTAAGTGAGGGCTGGTGCAACAGCAAGTGAGGGCTGGGGCAACAGTAAGTGAAGGCTGGTGCAACAGTAAGTGAGGGCTGGTGCAACAGTAAGTGAGGGCTGGGGCAACAATAAGTGAGGGCTGGTGCAACATTAAGTGAGGGCTGGTGCAACAGTAAGTGAGGGCTGGTGCAACAGTAGGTGAGGGCTGGTGCAACAGTAAGTGAGGGCTGGGGCAACAGTAGGTGAGGGCTGGTGCAACAGTGAGGGCTGGTACAACAGTAAGTGAGGGCTGGTGCAACAGTGAGGGCTGGGGCAACAGTAAGTGAGAGCTGGTGCAACAGTAGGTGAGGGCTGGTGCAACAGTGAGGGCTGGTACAACAGTAAGTGAGGGTTGGTGCAACAGTCAGGGCTGGTGCAACAGTAAGTGAGGGCTGGTGCAACAGTAAGTGAGGGCTGGTGCAACAGTGAGGGCTGATGCAACAGTAAGTGAGGGCTGGTGCAACAGTGAGGGCTGGGGCAACAGTAAGTGAGGGCTGGTGCAGCAGCAAGTGTGGGCTGGGGCAACAGTAAGTGAGGGCTGGTGCAACAGTAAGTGAGGGCTGGTGCAACAGTAAGTGAGGGCTGGTGCAACAGTTAGTGAGGGCTGGTGCAACAGTGAGGGCTGGTGCAACAGTAAGTGAGGGTTGGTGCAACAGTAAGTGAGGGCTGGTGCAACAGTGAGGCCTTGGGCGACAGTAAGTGGGGCTGGTGCAACAGTTAGTGAGGGCTGGTGCAACAGTAAGTGAGGGCTGGTGCAACAGTGAGGGCTGGTGCAACAGTGAGGGCTGGTGCAACAGTAAGTGAGGGCTGGTGCAACAGTAAGTGAGGGCTGGGGCAACAGTGAGGGCTAGTGCAACAGTAAGTGAGGACTGGTGCAACAGTAAGTGAGGGCTGGTGCAACAACAAGTGAGGGCTGGGGCAACAGTAAGTGAAGGCTGGTGCAACAGTAAGTGAGGGCTGGTGCAACAGTAAGTGAGGGCTGGTGCAACAGTAAGTGAGGGCTGGTGCAACAGTAAGTGAGGGCTGGGGCAACAGTAAGTGAAGGCTGGTGCAACAGTAAGTGAAGGCTGGAGCAACAGTAAGTGAGGGCTGGTGCAACAGTAAGTGAGGGTTGGTGGAACAGTAAGTGAGGGCTGGTGGAACAGTAAGTGAGGGCTGGTGCAACAGTAAGTGAGGGCTGGTGCAACAGTAAGTGAGGGCTGGAGCAACAGTAAGTGAGGGCTGGTGCAACAGTAAGTGAGCGCTGGTGCAACAGTAAGTGAGGGCTGGATCAACAGTAAGTGAGGGCTGGAGCAACAGTAAGTGAGGGCTGGTGCAACAGTAAGTGAGGGCTGGGGCAACAGTAAGTGAGGGCTGGTGCAACAGTAAGTGAGGGCTGGGGCAACAGTAAGTGAGGGGTGGTGCAACAGTAAGTGAGGGCTGGAGCAACAGTGAGGGCTGGGGCAACAGTAAGTGAGGGCAAGGGCAACAGTAACTGAGAGCTGGTACAACAGTTTGTGAGGGCTGGTGCAACAGTAAGTGAGGGCTGGTGCAACAGTAAGTGAGGGCTGGGGCAACAGTAAGTGAGGGCTGGTGAAACAGTAAGTGAGGGCTCGGGCAACAGTAAGTGAGGGCTGGTGCAACAGTAAGTGAAGGCTGGTGCACCAGTTAGTGAGGGCTGGGGCAACAGTAAGTGAGGGTTAGTGCAACAGTAAGTGAGGGTTGGTGCAACAGTAAGTGAGGGTTGGTGCAACAGTAAGTGAGCGCTGGTGCAACAGTAAGTGAGGGCTGGTGCAATAGTAAGTGAGGGCTGAGGCAACAGAAAGTGAGGGCTGTTGCAACAGTAAGTGAGGGCTGGGGCAACAGTAAGTGAGGGCTGGTGCAACAGTAAGTGAGGGCTGGTGCAACAGTAAGTGAGGGGTGGTGCAACAGTAAGTGAGGGCTGGAGCAACAGTGAGGGCTGGTGCAACAGTAAGTGAGGGCTGGGGCAACAGTAAGTGAGGGCTGGTGCAACAGTAAGTGAGGGCTGGTGCAACAGTAAGTGAGAGCTGGTACAACAGTTTGTGAGGGCTGGGGCAACAGTGAGGGCTGGTGCAACAGTAAGTGAGGGCTGGTGCAACAGTAAGTGAGGGCTGGTGCAACAGTAAGTGAGGGCTGGTGCAACAGTAAGTAAGGACTGGTGCAACAGTAAGTGAGGGCTGGTGAAACAGTAAGTGAGGGCTCGGGCAACAGTAAGTGAGGGCTGGTGCAACAGTAAGTGAAGGCTGGTGCAACAGTTAGTGAGGGCTGGGGCAACAGTAAGTGAGGGCTGGTGCAACAGTAAGTGAGGGCTGGTGCAACAGTAAGTGAGGGGTGGTGCAACAGTAAGTGAGGGCTGGTGCAACAGTAAGTGAGGGCTGGTGCAACAGTAAGTGAGGGCTGGGGCAACAGTAAGTGAGGGCTGGGGCAAAAGTGAAGGCTGGTGCAACAGTAAGTAAGGGCTGGTACAACAGTGAGGGCTGGTGCAACAGTAAGTGAGGGCTGGGGCAACAGTAAGTGAGGGCTGGGGAAACAGTAAGTGAGGGCTGGGGCAACAGTAAGTGAGAGCTGGGGCAACAGTTAGTGAGGGCTGGTGCAACAGCAAGTGAGGGCTGGAGCAACAGTGAGGGCTGGGGCAACAGTAAGTGAGGGCTGGTGCAACAGTAAGTGAGGGCTGGAGCAACAGTGAGTGAGGGCTGGGGCAACAGTGAGAGCTGGGGCAACAGTGAGGGCTGGGGCAACAGTGAGGGCTGGGGCAACAGTAAGTGAGGACTGTTGCAACAGTAAGAGAGGGCTGGTGCAACAGTAAGTGAGGGCTGGTGCAACAGAAGGTGAGGGCTGGTGCAACAGTAAGTGACGGCTGGTGCAACAGTAAGTGAGGGCTGGAGCAACAGTAATGAGGGCTGGGGCAACAGTGAGAGCTGGGGCAACAGTGAGGGCTGGGGCAACAGTAAGTGAGGGGTGGTGCAACAGTAAGTGAGGGCTGGTGCAACAGTAAGTGAGGGCTGGTGCAACAGTAAGTGAGGGCTGGTGCAACAGTAAGTGAGGGCTGGTGCAACAGTAAGTGAGAGCTGGTACAACAGTTTGTGAGGGCTGGGGCAACAGTGAGGGCTGGTGCAACAGTAAGTGAGGGCTGGTGCAACAGTAAGTGAGGGCTGGTGCAACAGTAAGTGAGGGCTGGTGCAACAGTAAGTAAGGACTGGTGCAACAGTAAGTGAGGGCTGGTGAAACAGTAAGTGAGGGCTCGGGCAACAGTAAGTGAGGGCTGGTGCAACAGTAAGTGAAGGCTGGTGCAACAGTTAGTGAGGGCTGGGGCAACAGTAAGTGAGGGCTGGTGCAACAGTAAGTGAGGGCTGGTGCAACAGTAAGTGAGGGGTGGTGCAACAGTAAGTGAGGGCTGGTGCAACAGTAAGTGAGGGCTGGTGCAACAGTAAGTGAGGGCTGGGGCAACAGTAAGTGAGGGCTGGGGCAAAAGTGAAGGCTGGTGCAACAGTAAGTAAGGGCTGGTACAACAGTGAGGGCTGGTGCAACAGTAAGTGAGGGCTGGGGCAACAGTAAGTGAGGGCTGGGGAAACAGTAAGTGAGGGCTGGGGCAACAGTAAGTGAGAGCTGGGGCAACAGTTAGTGAGGGCTGGTGCAACAGCAAGTGAGGGCTGGAGCAACAGTGAGGGCTGGGGCAACAGTAAGTGAGGGCTGGTGCAACAGTAAGTGAGGGCTGGAGCAACAGTGAGTGAGGGCTGGGGCAACAGTGAGAGCTGGGGCAACAGTGAGGGCTGGGGCAACAGTGAGGGCTGGGGCAACAGTAAGTGAGGACTGTTGCAACAGTAAGAGAGGGCTGGTGCAACAGTAAGTGAGGGCTGGTGCAACAGAAGGTGAGGGCTGGTGCAACAGTAAGTGACGGCTGGTGCAACAGTAAGTGAGGGCTGGAGCAACAGTAATGAGGGCTGGGGCAACAGTGAGAGCTGGGGCAACAGTGAGGGCTGGGGCAACAGTAAGTGAGGGGTGGTGCAACAGTAAGTGAGGGCTGGTGCAACAGTAAGTGAGGGCTGGTGCAACAGTAAGTGAGGGCTGGTGCAACAGTAAGTGAGGGCTGGTGCAACAGTAAGTGAGGTCTGGGCAACAGTAAGTGAGGGCTGGTGCAACAGTAAGTGAGGGCTGGTGCAACAGTAAGTGAGGGCTGGAGCAACAGTGAGGGCTGGGGCAACAGTGAGGGCTGGGGCAACAGTAAGTGAGGGCTGGTGCAACAGTAAGTGAGGGCTGGTGCAACAGTAAGTGAGGGCTGGTGCAACAGTAAGTAAGGACTGGTGCAACAGTAAGTGAGGGCTGGTGAAACAGTAAGTGAGGGCTCGGGCAACAGTAAGTGAGGGCTGGTGCAACAGTAAGTGTAGGCTTGTGCAACAGTTAGTGAGGGCTGGGGCAACAGTAAGTGAGGGCTGGTGCAACAGTAAGTGAGGGCTGGTGCAACAGTAAGTGAGGGGTGGTGCAACAGTAAGTGAGGGCTGGTGCAACAGTAAGTGAGGGCTGGAGCAACAGTAAGTGAGGGCTGGGGCAACAGTAAGTGAGGGCTGGGGCAAAAGTGAAGGCTGGTGCAACAGTAAGTAAGGGCTGGTACAACAGTGAGGGCTGGTGCAACAGTAAGTGAGGGCTGGGGCAACAGTAAGTGAGGGCTGGGGAAACAGTAAGTGAGGGCTGGGGCAACAGTAAGTGAGAGCTGGTGCAACAGTTAGTGAGGGCTGGTGCAACAGCAAGTGAGGGCTGGAGCAACAGTGAGGGCTGGGGCAACAGTAAGTGAGGGCTGGTGCAACAGTAAGTGAGGGCTGGAGCAACAGTGAGTGAGGGCTGGGGCAACAGTGAGAGCTGGGGCAACAGTGAGGGCTGGGGCAACAGTGAGGGCTGGGGCAACAGTAAGTGAGGACTGGTGCAACTGTAAGTGAGGGCTGGTGCAACAGTAAGTGAGGGCTGGTGCAACAGTAAATGAGGGCTGGTGCAACAGTAAGAGAGGGCTGGTGCAACAGTAAGTGAGGGCTGGTGCAACAGAAGGTGAGGGCTGGTGCAACAGTAAGTGACGGCTGGTGCAACAGTAAGTGAGGGCTGGAGCAACAGTAATGAGGGCTGGGGCAACAGTGAGAGCTGGGGCAACAGTGAGGGCTGGGGCAACAGTAAGTGAGGGGTGGTGCAACAGTAAGTGAGGGCTGGTGCAACAGTAAGTGAGGGCTGGTGCAACAGTAAGTGAGGGCTGGTGCAACAGTAAGTGAGGGCTGGTGCAACAGTAAGTGAGGGCTGGGCAACAGTAAGTGAGGGCTGGTGCAATAGTAAGTGAGGGCTGGTGCAACAGTAAGTGAGGGGTGGAGCAACAGTGAGGGCTGGGGCAACAGTGAGGGCTGGGGCAACAGTAGGTGAGGGCTGGTGCAACAGTGAGGGCTGGTACAACAGTAAGTGAGGGCTGGTGCAACAGTGAGGGCTGGTGCAACAGTGTGGGCTGGTGCAACAGTAAGTGAGGGCTGGTGAAACAGTGAGGGCTGATGCAACAGTAAGTGAGGGCTGGTGCAACAGTGAGGGCTGGGGCAACAGTAAGTGAGGGTTGGTGCAACAGTAAGTGAGGGTTGGTGCAACAGTAAGTGAGGGCTGGTGCAACAGTAAGTGAGGGCTGGTGCAATAGTAAGTGAGGGCTGAGGCAACAGAAAGTGAGGGCTGTTGCAACAGTAAGTGAGGGCTGGGGCAACAGTAAGTGAGGGCTGGTGCAACAGTAAGTGAGGGCTGGTGCAACAGTAAGTGAGGGGTGGTGCAACAGTAAGTGAGGGCTGGAGCAACAGTGAGGGCTGGTGCAACAGTAAGTGAGGGCTGGGGCAACAGTAAGTGAGGGCTGGTGCAACAGTAAGTGAGGGCTGGTGCAACAGTAAGTGAGAGCTGGTACAACAGTTTGTGAGGGCTGGGGCAACAGTGAGGGCTGGTGCAACAGTAAGTGAGGGCTGGTGCAACAGTAAGTGAGGGCTGGTGCAACAGTAAGTGAGGGCTGGTGCAACAGTAAGTAAGGACTGGTGCAACAGTAAGTGAGGGCTGGTGAAACAGTAAGTGAGGGCTCGGGCAACAGTAAGTGAGGGCTGGTGCAACAGTAAGTGAAGGCTGGTGCAACAGTTAGTGAGGGCTGGGGCAACAGTAAGTGAGGGCTGGTGCAACAGTAAGTGAGGGCTGGTGCAACAGTAAGTGAGGGGTGGTGCAACAGTAAGTGAGGGCTGGTGCAACAGTAAGTGAGGGCTGGTGCAACAGTAAGTGAGGGCTGGGGCAACAGTAAGTGAGGGCTGGGGCAAAAGTGAAGGCTGGTGCAACAGTAAGTAAGGGCTGGTACAACAGTGAGGGCTGGTGCAACAGTAAGTGAGGGCTGGGGCAACAGTAAGTGAGGGCTGGGGAAACAGTAAGTGAGGGCTGGGGCAACAGTAAGTGAGAGCTGGGGCAACAGTTAGTGAGGGCTGGTGCAACAGCAAGTGAGGGCTGGAGCAACAGTGAGGGCTGGGGCAACAGTAAGTGAGGGCTGGTGCAACAGTAAGTGAGGGCTGGAGCAACAGTGAGTGAGGGCTGGGGCAACAGTGAGAGCTGGGGCAACAGTGAGGGCTGGGGCAACAGTGAGGGCTGGGGCAACAGTAAGTGAGGACTGTTGCAACAGTAAGAGATTGCTGGTGCAACAGTAAGTGAGGGCTGGTGCAACAGAAGGTGAGGGCTGGTGCAACAGTAAGTGACGGCTGGTGCAACAGTAAGTGAGGGCTGGAGCAACAGTAATGAGGGCTGGGGCAACAGTGAGAGCTGGGGCAACAGTGAGGGCTGGGGCAACAGTAAGTGAGGGGTGGTGCAACAGTAAGTGAGGGCTGGTGCAACAGTAAGTGAGGGCTGGTGCAACAGTAAGTGAGGGCTGGTGCAACAGTAAGTGAGGGCAGGTGCAACAGTAAGTGAGGTCTGGGCAACAGTAAGTGAGGGCTGGTGCAACAGTAAGTGAGGGCTGGTGCAACAGTAAGTGAGGGCTGGAGCAACAGTGAGGGCTGGGGCAACAGTGAGGGCTGGGGCAACAGTAAGTGAGGGCTGGTGCAACAGTAAGTGAGGGCTGGTGCAACAGTAAGTGAGGGCTGGTGCAACAGTAAGTAAGGACTGGTGCAACAGTAAGTGAGGGCTGGTGAAACAGTAAGTGAGGGCTCGGGCAACAGTAAGTGAGGGCTGGTGCAACAGTAAGTGAAGGCTTGTGCAACAGTTAGTGAGGGCTGGGGCAACAGTAAGTGAGGGCTGGTGCAACAGTAAGTGAGGGCTGGTGCAACAGTAAGTGAGGGGTGGTGCAACAGTAAGTGAGGGCTGGTGCAACAGTAAGTGAGGGCTGGAGTAACAGTAAGTGAGGGCTGGGGCAACAGTAAGTGAGGGCTGGGGCAAAAGTGAAGGCTGGTGCAACAGTAAGTAAGGGCTGGTACAACAGTGAGGGCTGGTGCAACAGTAAGTGAGGGCTGGGGCAACAGTAAGTGAGGGCTGGGGAAACAGTAAGTGAGGGCTGGGGCAACAGTAAGTGAGAGCTGGTGCAACAGTTAGTGAGGGCTGGTGCAACAGCAAGTGAGGGCTGGAGCAACAGTGAGGGCTGGGGCAACAGTAAGTGAGGGCTGGTGCAACAGTAAGTGAGGGCTGGAGCAACAGTGAGTGAGGGCTGGGGCAACAGTGAGAGCTGGGGCAACAGTGAGGGCTGGGGCAACAGTGAGGGCTGGGGCAACAGTAAGTGAGGACTGGTGCAACTGTAAGTGAGGGCTGGTGCAACAGTAAGTGAGGGCTGGTGCAACAGTAAATGAGGGCTGGTGCAACAGTAAGAGAGGGCTGGTGCAACAGTAAGTGAGGGCTGGTGCAACAGAAGGTGAGGGCTGGTGCAACAGTAAGTGACGGCTGGTGCAACAGTAAGTGAGGGCTGGAGCAACAGTAATGAGGGCTGGGGCAACAGTGAGAGCTGGGGCAACAGTGAGGGCTGGGGCAACAGTAAGTGAGGGGTGGTGCAACAGTAAGTGAGGGCTGGTGCAACAGTAAGTGAGGGCTGGTGCAACAGTAAGTGAGGGCTGGTGCAACAGTAAGTGAGGGCTGGTGCAACAGTAAGTGAGGGCTGGGCAACAGTAAGTGAGGGCTGGTGCAATAGTAAGTGAGGGCTGGTGCAACAGTAAGTGAGGGGTGGAGCAACAGTGAGGGCTGGGGCAACAGTGAGGGCTGGGGCAACAGTAGGTGAGGGCTGGTGCAACAGTGAGGGCTGGTACAACAGTAAGTGAGGGCTGGTGCAACAGTGAGGGCTGGTGCAACAGTGTGGGCTGGTGCAACAGTAAGTGAGGGCTGGTGAAACAGTGAGGGCTGATGCAACAGTAAGTGAGGGCTGGTGCAACAGTGAGGGCTGGGGCAACAGTAAGTGAGGGCTGGTGCAGCAGCAAGTGAGGGCTGGGGCAACAATAAGTGAGGGCTGGTGCAACAGTAAGTGAGGGCTGGTGCAACAGTAAGTGAGGGCTGGTGCAACAGTAAGTGAGGGATGGAGCAACAGTAAGTGAGGGCTGGAGCAACAGTGAAGGCTGGTGCAACAGTTAGTAAGGGCTGGTACAACAGTGAGGGCTGGTGCAACAGTAAGTGAGGGCTGGTGCAACAGTAAGTGAGGGCTAGAGCAACAGTAAGTGAGGGCTGGAGCAACAGTGAGGGCTGGTGCAACAGTAAGTGAGGGCTGGAGCAACAGCAAGTGAGGGCTCCGGCAACAGTAAGTGAGGGCTGGTGCAACAGTAAGTGAGGGCTGGTGCAACAGTAAGTGAGGGCTGGTGTAACAGTAAGTGAGGGCTGGTGCAACAGTAAGGTAGGGCTGGGGCAACAGTAAGTGAGGGCTGGTGCAACAGTAAGTGAGGGCTGGGGCATCAGTAAGTGAGGGCTGGTGCAACAGTAAGTGAGGGCTGGGGCAACAGTAAGTGAGGGCTGGTGCAACCGTAAATGAGGGCTGGTGCAACAGTGAGGGCTAGTGCAACAGTAAGTGAGGGCTGGTGCAACAGTAAGTGAGGGCTGGTGCAACAGTAAGTGAGGGCTGGGGCAACAGTGAGGGCTAGTACAACAGTAAGTGAGGGCTGGTGCAACAGTAAGTGAGGGCTGGGGCAACAGTAAGTGAGGGCTGGTGCAACAGTAAGTGAGGGCTGGGGCAACAGTAAGTGAGGGCTGGTGCAACAGTAAGTGAGGGCTGGTGCAACAGTGAGGGCTGGTGCAACAGTAAGTGAGGGCTGGTGCAACAGTGAGGGCTGGTGCAACAGTAAGTGAGGGCTGGTGCAACAGTGAGGGCTGGGGCAACAGTAAGTGAGGGCTGGTGCAACAGTAAGTGAGGGCTGGGGCAACAATAAGTGAGGGCTGGTGCAACATTAAGTGAGGGCTGGTGCAACAGTAAGTGAGGGCTGGTGCAACAGTAGGTGAGGGTTGGTGCAACAGTAAGTGAGGGCTGGGGCAACAGTAGGTGAGGGCTGGTGCAACAGTGAGGGCTGGTACAACAGTAAGTGAGGGCTGGTGCAACAGTGAGGGCTGGGGCAACAGTAAGTGAGAGCTGGTGCAACAGTAGGTGAGGGCTGGTGCAACAGTGAGGGCTGGTACAACAGTAAGTGAGGGTTGGTGCAACAGTCAGGGCTGGTGCAACAGTAAGTGAGGGCTGGTGCAACAGTAAGTGAGGGCTGGTGCAACAGTGAGGGCTGATGCAACAGTAAGTGAGGGCTGGTGCAACAGTGAGGGCTGGGGCAACAGTAAGTGAGGGCTGGTGCAGCAGCAAGTGAGGGCTGGGGCAACAGTAAGTGAGGGCTGGTGCAACAGTAAGTGAGGGCTGGTGCAACAGTAAGTGAGGGCTGGTGCAACAGTAAGTGAGGGCTGGGGCAAAAGTGAAGGCTGGTGCAACAGTAAGTAAGGGCTGGTACAACAGTGAGGGCTGGTGCAACAGTAAGTGAGGGCTGGGGCAACAGTAAGTGAGGGCTGGGGAAACAGTAAGTGAAGGCTGGGGCAACAGTAAGTGAGAGCTGGTGCAACAGTTAGTGAGGGCTGGTGCAACAGCAAGTGAGGGCTGGAGCAACAGTGAGGGCTGGGGCAACAGTAAGTGAGGGCTGGTGCAACAGTAAGTGAGGGCTGGAGCAACAGTGAGTGAGGGCTGGGGCAACAGTGAGAGCTGGGGCAACAGTGAGGGCTGGGGCAACAGTGAGGGCTGGGGCAACAGTAAGTGAGGACTGGTGCAACTGTAAGTGAGGGCTGGTGCAACAGTAAGTGAGGGCTGGTGCAACAGTAAATGAGGGCTGGTGCAACAGTAAGAGAGGGCTGGTGCAACAGTAAGTGAGGGCTGGTGCAACAGAAGGTGAGGGCTGGTGCAACAGTAAGTGACGGCTGGTGCAACAGTAAGTGAGGGCTGGAGCAACAGTAAGTGAGGGCTGGGGCAACAGTGAGAGCTGGGGCAACAGTGAGGGCTGGGGCAACAGTAAGTGAAGGGTGGTGCAACAGTAAGTGAGGGCTGGTGCAACAGTAAGTGAGGGCTGGTGCAACAGTAAGTGAGGGCTGGTGCAACAGTAAGTGAGGGCTGGTGCAACAGTAAGTGAGGGCTGGGCAACAGTAAGTGAGGGCTGGTGCAACAGTAAGTGAGGGCTGGTGCAACAGTAAGTGAGGGCTGGAGCAACAGTGAGGGCTGGGGCAACAGTGAGGGCTGGGGCAACAGTAGGTGAGGGCTGGTGCAACAGTGAGGGCTGGTACAACAGTAAGTGAGGGCTGGTGCAACAGTGAGGGCTGGTGCAACAGTAAGTGAGGGCTGGTGAAACAGTGAGGGCTGATGCAACAGTAAGTGAGGGCTGGTGCAACAGTGAGGGCTGGGGCAACAGTAAGTGAGGGCTGGTGCAGCAGCAAGTGAGGGCTGGGGCAACAGTAAGTGAGGGCTGGTGCAACAGTAAGTGAGGGCTGGTGCAACAGTAAGTGAGGGCTGGTGCAACAGTAAGTGAGGGCTGGGGCAACAGTAAGTGAGGGCTGGGGCAACAGTGAAGGCTGGTGCAACAGTTAGTAAGGGCTGGTGCAACAGTGAGGGCTGGTGCAACAGTAAGTGAGGGCTGGTGCAACAGTAAGTGAGGGCTAGAGCAACAGTAAGTGAGGGCTGGAGCAACAGTGAGGGCTGGTGCAACAGTAAGTGAGGGCTGGAGCAACAGCAAGTGAGGGCTGCGGCAACAGTAAGTGAGGGCTGGTGCAACATTAAGTGAGGGCTGGTGCAACAGTAAGTGAGGGCTGGTGTAACAGTAAGTGAGGGCTGGTGCAACAGTAAGGTAGGGCTGGGGCAACAGTAAGTGAGGGCTGGTGCAACAGTAAGTGAGGGCTGGTGAAAAGTAAGTGATGGCTGGTGCAACAGTAAGTGAGGGCTGGGGCATCAGTAAGTGAGGGCTTGTGCAACAGTAAGTGAAGGCTGGTGCAACAGTTAGTGAGGGCTGGGGCAACAGTAAGTGAGGGCTGGTGCAACAGTAAGTGAGGGCTGGTGCAACAGTAAGTGAGGGGTGGTGCAACAGTAAGTGAGGGCTGGTGCAACAGTAAGTGAGGGCTGGTGCAACAGTAAGTGAGGGCTGGGGCAACAGTAAGTGAGGGCTGGGGCAAAAGTGAAGGCTGGTGCAACAGTAAGTAAGGGCTGGTACAACAGTGAGGGCTGGTGCAACAGTAAGTGAGGGCTGGGGCAACAGTAAGTGAGGGCTGGGGAAACAGTAAGTGAGGGCTGGGGCAACAGTAAGTGAGAGCTGGTGCAACAGTTAGTGAGGGCTGGTGCAACAGCAAGTGAGGGCTGGAGCAACAGTGAGGGCTGGGGCAACAGTAAGTGAGGGCTGGTGCAACAGTAAGTGAGGGCTGGAGCAACAGTGAGTGAGGGCTGGGGCAACAGTGAGAGCTGGGGCAACAGTGAGGGCTGGGGCAACAGTGAGGGCTGGGGCAACAGTAAGTGAGGACTGGTGCAACTGTAAGTGAGGGCTGGTGCAACAGTAAGTGAGGGCTGGTGCAACAGTAAATGAGGGCTGGTGCAACAGTAAGAGAGGGCTGGTGCAACAGTAAGTGAGGGCTGGTGCAACAGAAGGTGAGGGCTGGTGCAACAGTAAGTGACGGCTGGTGCAACAGTAAGTGAGGGCTGGAGCAACAGTAATGAGGGCTGGGGCAACAGTGAGAGCTGGGGCAACAGTGAGGGCTGGGGCAACAGTAAGTGAGGGGTGGTGCAACAGTAAGTGAGGGCTGTTGCAACAGTAAGTGAGGGCTGGTGCAACAGTAAGTGAGGGCTGGTGCAACAGTAAGTGAGGGCTGGTGCAACAGTAAGTGAGGGTTGGGCAACAGTAAGTGAGGGCTGGTGCAATAGTAAGTGAGGGCTGGTGCAACAGTGAGGGCTGGTACAACAGTAAGTGAGGGCTGGTGCAACAGTGAGGGCTGGTGCAACAGTGTGGGCTGGTGCAACAGTAAGTGAGGGCTGGTGAAACAGTGAGGGCTGATGCAACAGTAAGTGAGGGCTGGTGCAACAGTGAGGGCTGGGGCAACAGTAAGTGAGGGCTGGTGCAGCAGCAAGTGAGGGCTGGGGCAACAGTAAGTGAGGGCTGGTGCAACAGTAAGTGAGGGCTGGTGCAACAGTAAGTGAGGGCTGGTGCAACAGTAAGTGAGGGATGGAGCAACAGTAAGTGAGGGCTGGGGCAACAGTGAAGGCTGGTGCAACAGTTAGTAAGGGCTGGTACAACAGTGAGGGCTGGTGCAACAGTAAGTGAGGGCTGGTGCAACAGTAAGTGAGGGCTAGAGCAACAGTAAGTGAGGGCTGGAGCAACAGTGAGGGCTGGTGCAACAGTAAGTGAGGGCTGGAGCAACAGCAAGTGAGGGCTCCGGCAACAGTAAGTGAGGGCTGGTGCAACAGTAAGTGAGGGCTGGTGCAACAGTAAGTGAGGGCTGGTGCAACAGTAAGTGAGGGCTGGTGTAACAGTAAGTGAGGGCTGGTGCAACAGTAAGGTAGGGCTGGGGCAACAGTAAGTGAGGGCTGGTGCAACAGTAAGTGAGGGCAGGGGCATCAGTAAGTGAGGGCTGGTGCAACAGTAAGTGAGGGCTGGGGCAACAGTAAGTGAGGGCTGGTGCAACCGTAAATGAGGGCTGGTGCAACAGTGAGGGCTAGTGCAACAGTAAGTGAGGGCTGGTGCAACAGTAAGTGAGGGCTGGTGCAACAGTAAGTGAGGGCTGGGGCAACAGTGAGGGCTAGTACAACAGTAAGTGAGGGCTGGTGCAACAGTAAGTGAGGGCTGGGGCAACAGTAAGTGAGGGCTGGTGCAACAGTAAGTGAGGGCTGGGGCAACAGTAAGTGAGGGCTGGTGCAACAGTAAGTGAGGGCTGGTGCAACAGTGAGGGCTGGTGCAACAGTAAGTGAGGGCTGGTGCAACAGTGAGGGCTGGTGCAACAGTAAGTGAGGGCTGGTGCAACAGTGAGGGCTGGGGCAACAGTAAGTGAGGGCTGGTGCAACAGTAAGTGAGGGCTGGGGCAACAATAAGTGAGGGCTGGTGCAACATTAAGTGAGGGCTGGTGCAACAGTAAGTGAGGGCTGGTGCAACAGTAGGTGAGGGCTGGTGCAACAGTAAGTGAGGGCTGGGGCAACAGTAGGTGAGGGCTGGTGCAACAGTGAGGGCTGGTACAACAGTAAGTGAGGGCTGGTGCAACAGTGAGGGCTGGGGCAACAGTAAGTGAGAGCTGGTGCAACAGTAGGTGAGGGCTGGTGCAACAGTGAGGGCTGGTACAACAGTAAGTGAGGGTTGGTGCAACAGTCAGGGCTGGTGCAACAGTAAGTGAGGGCTGGTGCAACAGTAAGTGAGGGCTGGTGCAACAGTGAGGGCTGATGCAACAGTAAGTGAGGGCTGGTGCAACAGTGAGGGCTGGGGCAACAGTAAGTGAGGGCTGGTGCAGCAGCAAGTGTGGGCTGGGGCAACAGTAAGTGAGGGCTGGTGCAACAGTAAGTGAGGGCTGGTGCAACAGTAAGTGAGGGCTGGTGCAACAGTAAGTGAGGGCTGGGGCAACAGTAAGTGAGGGCTGGGGCAAAAGTGAAGGCTGGTGCAACAGTAAGTAAGGGCTGGTACAACAGTGAGGGCTGGTGCAACAGTAAGTGAGGGCTGGGGCAACAGTAAGTGAGGGCTGGGGAAACAGTAAGTGAAGGCTGGGGCAACAGTAAGTGAGAGCTGGTGCAACAGTTAGTGAGGGCTGGTGCAACAGCAAGTGAGGGCTGGAGCAACAGTGAGGGCTGGGGCAACAGTAAGTGAGGGCTGGTGCAACAGTAAGTGAGGGCTGGAGCAACAGTGAGTGAGGGCTGGGGCAACAGTGAGAGCTGGGGCAACAGTGAGGGCTGGGGCAACAGTGAGGGCTGGGGCAACAGTAAGTGAGGACTGGTGCAACTGTAAGTGAGGGCTGGTGCAACAGTAAGTGAGGGCTGGTGCAACAGTAAATGAGGGCTGGTGCAACAGTAAGAGAGGGCTGGTGCAACAGTAAGTGAGGGCTGGTGCAACAGAAGGTGAGGGCTGGTGCAACAGTAAGTGACGGCTGGTGCAACAGTAAGTGAGGGCTGGAGCAACAGTAAGTGAGGGCTGGGGCAACAGTGAGAGCTGGGGCAACAGTGAGGGCTGGGGCAACAGTAAGTGAAGGGTGGTGCAACAGTAAGTGAGGGCTGGTGCAACAGTAAGTGAGGGCTGGTGCAACAGTAAGTGAGGGCTGGTGCAACAGTAAGTGAGGGCTGGTGCAACAGTAAGTGAGGGCTGGGCAACAGTAAGTGAGGGCTGGTGCAACAGTAAGTGAGGGCTGGTGCAACAGTAAGTGAGGGCTGGAGCAACAGTGAGGGCTGGGGCAACAGTGAGGGCTGGGGCAACAGTAGGTGAGGGCTGGTGCAACAGTGAGGGCTGGTACAACAGTAAGTGAGGGCTGGTGCAACAGTGAGGGCTGGTGCAACAGTAAGTGAGGGCTGGTGAAACAGTGAGGGCTGATGCAACAGTAAGTGAGGGCTGGTGCAACAGTGAGGGCTGGGGCAACAGTAAGTGAGGGCTGGTGCAGCAGCAAGTGAGG
>NC_091181.1:23874659-23909659 GCF_040958095.1 Procambarus clarkii
GGGTGATTAGATATGTATGTGTATGTATATATGAGTATACGTATATATATATATATATATATATATATATATATATATATGTCGTACCTAGTAGCCAGAACGCACTTCTCATCCTACTATGCAAGGCCCGATTTGCCTAATAAGCCAAGTTTTCCTGAATTAATATATTTTCTCTAATTTTTTTCTTATGAAATGATAAAGCTACCCATTTCATAATGTATGAGGTCAATTTTTTTTTATTGGAGTTAAAATTAACGTAGATATATGACCGAACCTAACCAACCCTACCTAACCTAACCTAACCTATCTCTATTGGTTAGGTTAGGTAATGTAGCCAAAAAAGTTAGGTTAGGTTAGGTTAGGTAGGTTAGGTTGTCGAAAAACAATTAATTCATGAAAACCTGGCTTATTAGGCAAATTGGGCCTTGCATAGTAGGCTGAGAAGTGCATTCTGGCTACTAGGTACGACATATATATATATATATATATATATATATATATATATGTACATGTATATATGAGGGTGTGTACATGTGTATGCAACATTGTTAATTTTGTAACTAGCGTCAAACATTGTTATTTGCTTAGCTAAACGAACTAGAGGGTTCAGTTCCTGAACCGATTATGTGCCTCTGTAATCCTTTACACCACCGCACACGGGATGGGTATGGGGTGCATAATAAAGAAAGAAATTGAATTGATTATCACGTAAGTGCTAAGTAATTTTCTGTTTGATTTTTCATTCATGGTTATACATTGTTATATGTATATATTTTCAGATTATAATTCGTATTATGCAAATATATCCGAGTGAAATAGTGTACATCCGTATTTTTAATTTTTAATACAACATACATAATACATTTTTTAAGTATTTATTTATAATAAATAATTTAATTATTTAATTTATAATAATTTAATTATTAATAACATTATATAGTCGATTTAATATTGAACACGTACACATAAGCGAAACGTCCAAAACTGGTGTCCGAAATGGCAAAAAAATTAGTGTTGTCAATGTAAGGAGTATCTTGTGGATACAAGACACTCCGTACATTGACAACATCGCACACTAATATTTTTACCACTTCGGACACCAGCTTTCGACGTTTCGCATATGTGTACGTGTTCCATATAAAAACGACAATATAATGCTATTAGCAATTAAAATCTTATACTTAACAGGCATATAGTTATTAAATGAAATTTAGTGATGTAATAGACATAATCCGGAGTTGGTAAGGACGCCGCCCGCCAGCGTAAACACAACACACCCGAATGCCCACAAACACGATACAACGCACAAAACACAACACTTCTGTCAGTTTTTGGATAAACTCCTTTTATGTTTATTATGTGAGAGTTATACTTGTATAAAATGATAACTATTATAGGTAAGCGCCTAATATTTAATATTAATCAATAAAAGCGAAGTCAGAAGCCACACGCCTGTCTGTACATGTCTTTTGTGTAAAAGTATTTTGGGCGCTCATGTACTTGTGCGCTAGCTGGCATTCACAACTGTTCTCGCCTACAAGCATTAGAATTAAACAAACGAATTTATTTATTCATTTATATACAAGAAGAGAAGGCTACCCTTGAGCCTATAATATTCATCTGATCACTGGTCTCCCATTTGGTCCTCATTGCTTTATCTTACTATTATTGAATGTCAATAACCGTATTATGCAATTTCAATTTCTTCTATTTCTTTCTTTATTATGCACCCCATACCCATCCCGTGGGCGGTGGTGTAAAGGATTACAGAGGCACATAATCGGTTCAGGAACTGAACCCTCTAGTTCGTTTAGCTAAGCAAATAACAATGTTTTATTATTATTTATATATTATTATTATTATTATTATTATTATTATTATTATTATTATTATTATTATTATTATTATTATTATTATTATTATTATTATTATTGTTTGACGCTAGTTACAAAATTATTAATGTTGTATACACATGTACTACACAAGAGGCTCACAACAGTCACTATAAAAGGCACTTTACATCTATAGTGAGTCACACAGTTACTAGTCTTGCTCTTCACCCACCCAACTGGGCGGCAGCTTTACAGTCATGTGCTCCATACCCACCCAACTGGGCGGCAGCTTTACAGTCATGTGCATGCATTACCTACAGTAAGCAAATTTTGGATACTTCGCTAAGATTTCGGGCAGCACATCATTATGAATGAAGTACTTACACATTTCATTATGCAACTTTAATAAAGTTGTCCTTCAGCATTTTGTGGTGTTCAGCTACCCTTATCTTTTGTATGTTCCTCACATTACCAGTATACACAAACATTGACATGTAGGGATATAGACTCTCAGGTAAGTTAGTAATTTAAATGCACAGTAGCAGTCCTAGGCGTTCAATCCCCGACCGCCGTCCAAGTGGTTTGGCACCATTCCTCCCCATCCAATCCCAAATCCTTATCCTGATCCCTTCCCAGTGTTAAATAGTTGTAATGAACAGGCACTATATATTATATATACATTATATATATATATATATATATATATATATATATATATATATATATATATATATATATATATATATATATATATATATATATAATTATGCCAGTATAATCTAATAATATATACTGGTCTAATAAAATAATTAGACCAGTTAATACTCTCACTCGTTGTGTTAGCATATGTTAGCTTGATAAAACTAACTGTTCATTGTTGAGAAATGTGTTAACAAACAATATATCTGACTTTATCAAGACTGTAGCTTGCTTAGCAAAAGGAACTTTATTAAATTTGGGTTCAGTTTAATTACCTCTCAATGGATGAGTAATTGGGGCATAATAAAGGAACTAAGCTCATAAAATGAAAGATGGGAAAACAACATTAGAGAGATAAACTCGAGAGACGTTTTCATGTTAACCCGAAAATTATTTGAGGAGCAAGACGGACTGCGGGTCAGGCAATTGGTCTTCATGCTATCGTTATGGGGGATCAGCCATTACACGTGTTAATGACTCTTGTATAGTTGTGTAGTTAAGGACAACAGGGTAAAGGGGTAATGGGCATTGTGGTTGATTGTTCTACCTGGGAATCCTCCATTGTTTTATATCTTATGTATGTATGTATGTATGTATGTACTCACCTAGTTGTGTTTGCAGGGGTTGAGCTCTGGCTCTTTGGTCCCGCCTCTCAACCGTCAATCAACTGATGTACAGATTCCTGAGCCTACTGGGCTCTGTCATATCTACATTTGAAACTGTGTATGGAGTCAGCCTCCACCACATTACTGCCTAATGCATTCCATTTATTAACTACTCTGACACTGAAAAGTTCTTTCTATAATCTCTCTGTGGCTCATTTGGGTACTCAGCTTCCACCTGTGTCCCCTTGTGCGTGTACCACATGTGTTAAATAAATGTATGTATGTATGTAGGTAAGGAGAGAGAGAGAGAGAGAGAGAGAGAGAGAGAGAGAGAGAGAGAGAGAGAGAGAGAGAGAGAGAGAGAGAGAGAGAGAGAGAGAGAGAGAGAGAGAGAGAGAGAGAGAGAGAGAGAGAGAGAGAGAGAGAGAGAGAGAGAGAGAGAGAAAGAGATGGAGACCGAGACAGAGAAATAGATATAGACAGAGTCAGGGAGAGAATGTTAGACACAGAGACGGATAGATAAGGATATGCAAAGTCAGTGAGAGAATGACAGAGATAGAGCGAGGAAAGAGACAGAGAGATAGGCTGACACAAAGAATGGCAGAAACGAGGAGAGGCAGAGACAGAGGGGGACAGGGACAGGCGGACAGGGACAGGAGCAGAGGGACAGGGACAGACGGACAGGGCCAGAGGAGGGACGGGGGAACAGAGGGGGGGCAGTGGAACAGGGACAGAGAGGGGGACAGGGACAGAGACAGAGGGACAGAAACACAGAGACAGAGGGACAGGGTCAGAGAGGGGGACCGGGGGACAGAGGGAGGAGAGGGGGGCAGGAGACCAAGAGAGAGGGGACAGAGGAGAGACAGGGGATAGAAAGAGTGGGCAGGGGGGACAGGGACAGACAGAGAAGGACAGGGACAGAGGGACAGGAACAGGGGCGCAGAAAGGGCAGACAGGGGGACAGGGGGCAGAGATAGGGACAGGGGAACAGAGACAGGGACAAGGGGACTGGAGGAAAGGGAGGGGGACAGATGAAGGACAGCGGACAGAAAGAGTGGGCAGGGGGACAGAGAGGTACAGGGGACAGAGAGAAGGACAGGGGGACAGAGATGGACAGGGGGACATAGAGGAACAGGGGGACAGAGTGACAGGGGGGGACAGAGTGACAGGGGGGACAGAGAGAGGAACAGGAGGACAGAGAGGAACAGGGGGACAGAGAGAGACAGGGGGACAGAGAGAGGGACAATGGGATAGAGAGGGACAATGGGATAGAGAAGGACAGGGGGACAGAGAGATGGAAAGGGGGGACAGAGAGGGGGACAGGGGGAAAGGGATCGGGGACAGAGGACAGAAAATGTGGGCAAGGGGACAAAATGAGGGACAGGGGGACAAAGGTGGACAGGGGGACAAAGATGGACAGGGCGACAAAGATGGACAGGGGGACAGGAGGAAAGGAGGGAGATGTATGAGGGGGGATTGTTTGCGAGAGATGGAGAAGGGGTATTTAGAACGGTAAGTTAGAGAGGGGGCAACTGAGGCGCATCATTGAAAAGCAAATGAGCATCATTGCAATAGCAGGAGCCACGCACATCTTCAGCCTGCGTTGTTGAGACATTGTCAATTAAGCGGTGTCCAATAACAGTATCTTCGGTATTTAAGCGATACCTTAAAAAATACTGGAAATATTGAAAGCTATTAATCCAGATATTAATCCCCTTGTGCAACGTACACAAGAGGCAACAGCTTCTAGCTCTGCAAGCGGCAATATAAAATAGAGAATAGGCGATTGTTTTCACTCATAGTGTAATAAACCCACGGACCCACCCACCCGCTGAAGCCGTAAATACCAAGACATTACTTCCGTTTAAAATTTAGCCGGAATAATCCTCAGGTATGTGGAGGATGTGGGAGGCCTTTGATCAACCGCCGACTTCCTGCCCCGTCGACGGGGCCATCAGCCCTCAGTCTGCCCTCAGCCAAATTCATGTGAAACATGTATGTGTGTGTATTAAATATTTTAATTTATTATTTCTAAGATTTAGCTGTTAGCTCTTGGACCCCGCCTTTCTAAGCGTCTGTTGTCTAATGTACCGACTCTCGCCCTCTTTTCCTCCATCATATCTAAACAACATATATTTTTATCTAACACACACACACATCCCCAAGATGCAGCCTTTAGCAGCTTCCTGACTTTCAGGTTCCTATTTACTGCAAGGTGAATAGAGGCATTAGTGTGTGTATGTTTGTGTCTGTGTGTGTGTGTGTACGTGTGTGTGTGTGTGTATACTCACCTAGTTGTGGTTGCGGGGGTTGAGCTCTGGCTCTTTGATCCCGCCTCTCAACTGGCAATCAACTGATGTACAGATTCCCGAGCCTACTGGGCTCTATCATATCTGCATTTGAAACTGTGTATGGAGTCAGCCTCCACCATATCACCTTACCTTGAGGTGGTTACCTTGAGGTGCTTCCGGGGCTTAGCGTCCCCGCGGCCCGGTCGTCGACCAGGCCTCCTGGTTGCCGGACTGATCAACCAGGCTGTTGGACGCGGCTGCTCGCAGCCTGACGTACGATCCTAATGCATTCCATCTATTAACTACTCTGACACTGAAAAAGTTCTTTCTAACATCCCAGTGGCTCATTTGGGTACTAAGTTTCCACCTGTGTCCCCTTGTTCGCCTACCACCCGTGTTAAATAGTTTATCTTTATGTACCCTATCAATTGCTCTGAGAATTTTGTAGGTAGTGATCATGTCTCCCCTTACTCTTCTGTCTTCCAGTGTCATGAGGTGCATTTCTCGCAGCCTGTCCTCGTAACTCATGCCTCTTAGTCCTGGGACTAGCCTATTGGCATACCACTAAACTTTTTCAAGCTTCGTCTTGTGCTTGACAAGGTGTGTGTGTACGTGTGTAACACACACGTACTTATGTGGTACGTGTGTACTACATAATTGTAAGGCGTTTGCTGAATTAGAAAAGTCGGCTAGCAGTTCACCCTTAACGACACAATTAACTCATTACATAAAAAAATACGTGGCTGTGCAACAGTGTGTGGGAATTGGGGAACTGGTGTGCATTTAGACGACTGGTGAGGACCAACAATGACGTAGAAGGATGGCACCAGCGTCTGAATCAAAGGGCAGTGAGGGACAACTTGGCTTTATATATTTTAATCCCCTTACTGTACCGTGAGGCGTCCCTGGTAACCTTGCAATACCAACTGGTTTCTGATCAAAAGCTAAAGTCTAGTCGCCGCAAGGGCAATAAAGAGAAACATGAACATTTGTGGAAGCTTTGGGACCGTTACGAGGAAAAACAGATAAGCACCTCACAGTTCCTTAAGGAATGTTCGCGTTTTATCCCAGGAAGTGCCTGAACTAGAATTAGAAAACAGCAGTCTGTTTACTGGTTGTTATTTAACTTAAGTTAGTTGTAAATGATAATGTAAAAATAGCCACTGAGAACTGATGAGTTGGCCAAGACTTTTGCTCGTAAAGAGGGAATTGATTACCAACTTGGACTGCCTTTGAGCAGCCTGAGGGCAGCAATATCCCAGGAACATCAACTAAATTTCGGAGACTTGAGGCAAAGTTAAATTCACACCAGTTACTCCATCTATCATCATTCTATTATGCAAAAAGAACCGCACGTCTATAGGTCATCCAATAATGTTAGCAGACTTCTAGATGTTACCACTGCTAGACTTAGGCTCGGCTACAAGTACCTCTGGGAGTTTGTAACATCTGCTGATGTAGATTTGACTAAATGTAAACTCTGTCAGCAGAACTATTCGCATACTTTGCGTCATTATATAATGGAATGTGAAAAAATCGCGGAATTTAGAGATAACACCATCAATAGTGTCCAAGAAATGTGTAAGTACTTCATTCATAATGATGTGCTGCTCGAAATCTTAGCGAAGTATCCAAAATTTGCTTACTGTAGGTAATGCATGCACATGACTGTAAAGCTGCCGCCCAGTTGGGTGGGTGTGGAGCAAGACTAGTAATTGTGTGACTCACCATAGATGTAAAGTGCCTTGTATAGTGACTGTTGTGAGCCTCTTGTTGATCACTTGTGACACAAAGATTATTGATGTGTGTATTTGTGTAGGTGATTAGATATGTATGTGTATGTATATATGTATACGTATATATATATGCACATGTATGTATGTATGAGAGTGTGTACATGTATATATAATATTAAAAATTTTGTAACTAGCGTCACAAATTGTTATTTGCTTAGCTAAACGAACTAGAGGGTTCAGTTCCTGAACCGATTATGTGCCTCTGTAATCCTTTACACCACCGCCCACGGGATGGGTATGGGGTGCATAATAAAAAAAGAAATTGAATTGAATTTTTTTTATTTTTTTGCAGGGATATTCCTGCGCGGGCCCTAAGCCTCTGGCTGGCCCACTAAGTGTTGCTTGTTTCTGTTTTACATGGGTGGAGTATGAGTATTTATGACTCGTATGATCGCTTCAGTAAGATTTTGCCATATGTGTTTAACAACTTCTTCTGCTCTGTTGAATCTAAGTTGAAATCTTAATGGGTTTGTGACTGTGCACTGTGTTAGATGATGTTCCAGTGGTCTGACGGGCATTTCTCCACAGTGTTGACATTTCCTCTCATCTTCCGGAACCTGTAAGCCTATTTCCCATGCACATGGGTATCCAAGCCTGATGCGATATAAGTGTACTTCTGTTGTTCTACTGCTCCCTTTCATCAAACTAAGTGGTTCGTAGTTGGTTGAATTCTTGTACCATGAATTGAATTGGTCTGATTAAGACTTTATGACCATGTAATCTATGTTTTGCTCCACTACTTACTGGTTGAGTATGGGGTGCATAACAAATAATAGCCTCCTTCGGGGGCGCCTTGTTTCTAAACGTGTTAGTCTTAAATCCTTTAATCTCAAATCTTGCTACAATGTACCTCTTAATATATGTTATGTACTCTCGCAACCCAATGTACCTTCTTGTATATAAATAAATAGATTTCAACTGTAAGGGGGTATGGTTTGCACCTTGTTATTCTAATAATGGATAAATAATTCAAATGATGGAAGCGCTAATTATATGAACAAGTGCCATATATTTATTCAGACGAGAACAACAGCGAACACAAACCAGCGCATATACGAACGGAATGGTTTGTATGTACAAACTTCTCAGTGAACGAAGTTGTTTCTAGCCCGGTATCCGAAATTGCAGTATACGACTTGACCAGTCCCCGTATCGGATATCCCAGTGAGAGAGCTGTTTCCTTCAAAAAGTGTAATCGTGTGGCCTTATGTTTAAAGAAACAATTCCAAGTACATTCTTTGATTCAAAAACATGAGAATAAATACAAGTGTTAATTTTAAATGACTAGCTATAAACAAAAATAAGAGGTTGGAAAAATGATATGTGGAACCAGACCAAAACATTGGAACGCTTAGGTGATGAGAGGGTAAACAACCGCCGCCATTTTAGTAGCACCCCAGCCGGTGAGGTCCAGCACGAGCATTAAGGGAAAACCTTGACACAAACTGCTCCTATCATAAAGAAGAAGCACCAGCATTGACCGCCAAGTGCTCACATCAAGTCTAACTCTAAGAAACAACACTCAAGGCTTGACGCTTCTCCCAACATCCGGAGGAGAAAACCTTCACACAAACCCCACCTCGGTCCATAGAATTACCCCAATCACCCCAAATCAGGCCAAAACTACCCAAATCGTCCTAGCATTACGTAAGTAATGAAGAAATATGGCATATTTACTTACTATAATGTTGGTGCTACACATAGAACATGATCAAACCTATTTTTACTCTGAAATAATCTAATTTCATAACGAAATTAGACATAAATATGCGAGAGATGACGCCATAGGAAGTCGACGGTCCAAGCGACAATTGTGTGGAGCGACTTATCCAAGAAATATGGTCGCCAGGAGAGTGTTTGCTGCCATATCAGCCTCCTGTACACAGTGATCCAGTCCTTTTCGTTCATTGAACACCGAACCCTACACGCCCTCTGATATATTGCTTAATTAACAAATATTCACAAATAAAGATTATATTTGTATATGTTATCAGAAAGGCAGATATAAAATAGTTTTTGTGAATCCATCACAGAGATTATACCTTATTAGAGAGGAAAAAAATTCATACTTTAAACAAGGCTTCATGGCCGACGCTCTCCTTACCGATATGGGAACTATGACCTTCCGAAGATCAATGTTAATTTAATCTAGATATTGTAATAAACGAAGTTTTCTATGTCATCATAAAGACATAAATATAAGCTGCATGTTAATACTTTGGCATAAATATAACTGAATTGAAAGTTAAGATATATGCCTTTTTATAATTACTTGATGGCTCGCTCAGGGAGTGTGAAGGCCTCCACACAAGCCAATCAATTTTATAATTACTTTGCATATATGCAAAGTAACGCCATAGGTCTTTATGTCAGAATAAAGCCATGTAGACGATAATGTAACTACATTTCAAGGAAAACATATCTTAATATAATTATTAAATGAATGCAAAGTTATGGTTAAATAAATAGCCAATACCACACAATCGCCGGTGTCCGGACACATGAATAGTCGCATTAGGTGAAAGGAAATGTACCCAACCATTTCCATTTACCCAACCAGTTTGTGCACCCTATACTCATCCTCTGTGCGGTAATTTATTGTGCATCCCATACTCATCTTGTTACCAGTAGTTTGTGCAACCCATACTCATCCTGTGACCCGTAATTTATTGTGCATCCCATACTCATCCTGTTACCGGTAGTTTGTGCAGCCCATACCCATCCTGTGACCTGTAATTTATTGTGCAACCCATACTTATCCTGTGACCTGTAGTTTATTGTGCAGCTAATACTCATTCTGTGAGTCATAGGACATTGCGCAACCCTTTCTCATCGTGTGAATCTTTGTTTACTTTGCTCTCCATATTCATCCTCTGCGCGATAGTTTCTTGTGCAACCCATACCCATGATGTGAGTGGTAGTTTACTGTGTACCCTATATTCATCCTGTGAGTATAGGGTACACAATTCTTGTTTGGATTCTTGTAATGTTATTTGTCTATTTGTAGTCACAGTATTTGTGCGCCCCTTGAGGGACTTGAATTAGAGGGGGGTTCAAATAGCCTAAGCTACTCTATCCCTTTGAGATGTATTTATTGCTTATCTCAATAAACATACTTGAACTTGAACTTGGGTACACAATGAGTTCATTTGTACTCCATACTCATCATCAAGAAGTGTATTTTACCAGCATTGTAATATAAATTAAGAATAAAAGCTTAACTGGATTACGGACCCATAATCAAAATAAGAGTCATCACTAATTATCATGACAAATTGTCTAGGCTACACTTCCGCCTTCGACAAGCTGCCGCCGGATGTGGGTATAGTTTATTGTACACCCCCGCACCCCCAGTCCTGGAAGGGCGGGCATTGGGACGTGGACATGTGTACCATTATACCCCCCCCCCCCCCACACACACACACACACTCCTCTCCTGTTAATAATAATACTAATAATAATAAAAATTAAAAATAATAACGTTAATAAATATTATAATTAAAACACTTACTGTAATACCCTAGTGCTTGAATGAAGGTGAAGGAAAGACCCAATAAATGTGTAAGTGTATTAAAAACCAAATTTTCGTTGGGTGAGCTGGCAGGTGAGCACCACCTGCCAGCTCACCCAGTAATGAACATCACCTGCACACTGCACCGAACCACTTGCCAGCAGGTGCAGAAGTACGATGGAAAGAGCAAAGTATACAATATTTCAAGTATAATATTAAAGATATATTTAGGATTTAATGTTTTCCTATAAAGTTTCAATAATACCTTTATTTGATTTTTTGTATTATTTTCTACCACAGACGTGGCCACACATTAACAATGCTAACCAGCATAAATACATTTTCTTCCGTCCGTTATGGACTCTAACCCTTTCCACTACCGCCCACAAGATGGGTATAGGGTGCATAATATAAGAACTAAACTAACTCCATTGATAGGGTTAGAGATTTGTTAAACATATAGTTCAGGGATTTATTGAACAATCAACCACATAAGGTGATTGTAGTGTTTTTAAAATGCTAGGCTAAGCTACATACGTAAATACATAAATACACAGATTTACGTATGCCCTACATAAAGTGTTCGATGTGTCTTTTACATAGTGTCATTAACGTGCATTTACAAAGGTGAAATTGAATTCTGACCAGCTTCCACATATACTTTATACACATACATATACACACACTGACGTATGCGTACATATACATATATATACATACATATATACACACACACATACATACACATATATTTGTCTCTTTTACTCTGACAAGGTGAGATAACTGATAGAGAAACTAGTGTGCAATTAAGCACTTAATCACTGAAGGTGATTAAGGTGCTTTCACAAGCTCAGGTTATAGAGTTACATCACATACATACATTCATTGTATAATTGATACGTTACATGGTCAATCTAGGGTACAAGTTCAATATATCATCAAGTGTTCCAGTACTCAAATAGTAATTACACAGTTCAGCATACCTTAGCCCAGGAGGGCGAAAGTCAGTCAGTATGGGACATTCTACAATATAATGTTCAAGGGAGTGCATATTTTCTCTTTTACAAAGTTGACACATTGTGTACTCGACATTTGGGTTTTGAGAAAGCTGCCAGATACGTCTATATCCCAAGCGTATTATGGCCACTATAACATCACATTGGGTTCTTGTTCCATTAATCCTGTATGTGAATGTCTCCGCACGATATCTATCATAATATTTAATGCTACAATTTTCAGGTCTTTGTGAATTTGTTAGGTCGGTGAGATTTTCATTAGATGTTTGCTTAAGTATTCTCTTTGTCACTGCTAATGAAACACCCATATAAATTTCTACCACTGGTTTTCTACAGGCTGTCTTTGCAAGCATATCAACAGTGTCATGCCTTGAGATGCCAACATGTGATGGTATCCATAGGAATTTAATTTCAAATCTCTTTTCTTTGGCAGCTAAAATATTCATTCGAATATCACTGACTATTTTCTGGGTGTCACTACTATGTGCGTTCAATACCAGGAGTGCACTCTGCGAATCACAGTATATAAGTCGACTGCCTTTGTGTTTTAAAAATTCAGTGGCAAGGTATATGAATGCAAGTTCGGTTTGAGTTGTACTTGCCCAATCATTGACGCGCTTCATTCATGTATGTACGAGAGAAGATTGTTCAAATATATTACATGCACATCCGGTACATCATCCACCTTCTTCTACAGAACCGTCGGTATAGCACTGATACACATCGTTACCCATACTCTGAGTACTTTCAGTGATGCTTCACAGTGTTAACTGTTTTAATAATGTAGAGTGTACATTATCTTTCTTGGGTGCATTTACAAAATCAACTGCTAGATCCAAGTTATCCCATGGAGTAATTGGTTGATTAATCGTTAATTGAGTTGGGTACATATTTAATATTTTGATGGAGTTGGCTACCTTGTAGAACCAAAATGCATTCACGCCGAAAACTGTGCTAATAGACAAAATTATGTTAGAGATATGGGTCTATAATTATCTGAGTGTGCTTTGGGGATGGGAACAATGACACTGTCCAATCATCAGGTAATACTCCTTCACTTAAACTCATTCTGTACAACACTAAAAGTGGATTACCTGGTACTTGTGAGACTAATCTCAGTAAACTGTAAGTAATACCGTCCTCTTCAGGAGCAGTAGACTTATTTTATTGTGCTACACAGCCTTCCCGGCTTGGTGCCTTCTTTGGTAATTACTTATCAAAGGCAGCTCCATACGAGGAGCTGCCTCGTATGGGCCAATAAGTCTTTTGCAGTTACCTTCATTCTTATGTTCTTACTTACATTTATTGAACTTTATCATCATCATCATTTACAGAAATAAATTAACATAAAAAGTAGTCATTTTAATACACAAAACAGAAGTAGATATTATGTAAATTATGATGCAGGATAGGATCACTATTAAGAACTTAATTATAAACCACAATATGTTTTATATCGTCAGAAATTCGGAAACATACCATATATTTTCAAATATTTACAATTAAAGTATTTATTTAGGAAATAAGTATTTTAGTTACCCTAGTTAGCTCTGAGAACACACATTCTAGCAGCAAGAATTTCTTCCCACTAATCTGAGAGATGCTAATGAGACCAGTCTCGACCCACTGGACAAGTCATGAACAACAATCAACTACAGCACCATCTATGTCAGAAGATATTCAAAATATTCTTGATATCATTCAAATTGTCAATACGAGAACAGAATACATAAGTTGAGTGATGTCAAAGGAATCATATTGACTGACCGAGCCCCATTGTAAATATCCGTGGCTTCCTGACCATAAAGGTACCGACGCGGTCGAGGGTAAGAGACCGGATGTACCCATATACCTATGAGGCCATCAAAAATAGTGAGTCACGCCAAACAAAAAGAAGTACTGGTAAACAGGTCAGACACAACCAGTACTATGATGATGCTAAACTGAAAGAGCTTAAATCAATTGCTAGACAGACAGGTAAAGCATATAAGAGCCTTAGAACTCCTCAAATGTTAAAACTGTTTCAGGCCGCGCTTGCAGCGGCAAGGGAGAGAATGACTGAACTGAGACAAAATGAATGGGAGGGTTTTGTTAGTGGACTTAACCTGCATACTCCCCAGGGCAAAGCCTGGAAAGGCATAAACAAAATTATTGGTAAAAATAGTAGACAAGTTTCACACCCAAACCCGCTACAGAAAGCCAATCAGTTAATTGCAAAATGGGCTCAGGTTTCCAGCCTTGGAATGCTACCAGCTAGCACTAGGGAGAAATTGCAGGCGAGGTCCACAGACAGAAATTCTCTCATAAATTTCATGTTGAGCAAGCAACATGATGAATGTGATGTTCCATATACAGATTATGAATTGGATGCAGCCCTCTCCAGGGGCAGTAGCACTGCTCCTGGTGAGGACGGTATCACCTATGATATTCTAAGACTCCTACATCGTGTACCCGGTAACCCATTATTAGAATTGTTTAATGCCAGCTATGTCTCTGGGCAGTTGCCTGTATCATGGACCACCAGTCTTACGGTACCTGTACCAAAGCCTGGCCAACCTGATGCTTTCCGTCCCATCTCACTGACCAGTTGCATGTGCAAAACCTTTGAGAGAATGGTGCTTAATAGATTATTGTATAGAGTTAAAGAGCACATGTCACCTGATATCAATGGTTTCACACATGGTAAAAGTGTACACAAACTTTATCACAACCTTTCTTACTGTTCATGGAGATAAAAGGCACAAGTACACAACATTTCTTGATTTAAAAAATGCCTTTGATATTGCTAATAGGGAAGTGATTATGTATGAATTAGCGAGAATGGATATAGGGGGACATTTATTACAGTGGATACGAGGCTATCTTACCAACCGGAAGTCCTCTGCGCTGTTCCAAGGCTACAAGAGTGAAACTAAAGTAGTGCAACTAGGCACCCCACATGGAAGAGTACTTAGTCCTACCTTGTTTAATGTTCTAATTAATGCTTTACTAAAATCAATCCCAACTAGTCCGGCAAACATCACTATCAGCTATGCAGATGACATCCTTGTGCATACTAAAACCCACCGCAAAATGCAAACAGTCTTAAATTGTATACATACAGCTTGTGAGAGCCTTGGTCTTGTAATCAACGCTGCTAAAACTAAGGTATTTAACAGACAAATTGGCAACCGCAAAAGTGGACCACGAAAACTTAAGATAGACAACATACCAATAGACTATGTCTCTTCTTTCAAATACCTTGGTGTCTCTGTCCCTTGTACCTCAACTGCAGTCAATAAGTTACATCAACAATGTAGAGACAGACTCAAGGCTCTCAGAACTGTAGTGGGGTACAGCCCGAAATATGGTGTTAATATTAGAATAGCAAGAATGATGTATTTAGCGTATATAAGGTCTCTGATAGACTATCATGCACCAGCTTTGGTCCTGCAGAATGGCAAAAGTATTGATAGACTGGAAAAAATGCAAAATGAAGCACTCAGAATTATACTTGGCTGTCCTATAACTACCAAAGTTCTCAACATGCGGAAAGAATTAAATATACTTAGCATTAGAGATAGAATATTTGAAATTAATCTTATGATGGGACTAAAGCTGCTGCGTGATAACAAAAACAACATTGTGTCAGTTGCACTGTTAGAACACATACGAAATGGAACTAGCGAGTCTAAATGGATTCAAAGAACTGCCACTCATATTAAAATGATGGGACTGCACGATGTATATACAGATGAAAGAGTACAGCACTTCCTTCCACCCTGGTAGATAGTACCTTTTGACATCCCGACCCCTGCATACCACACCAAGAAACTAATCACAAGCAACCCTCATGCTCAGCTTGCTGCTAAATTAAGCACCATAGAACACATTCACAATATACAAGCTGAAAACAACATTGCACAGACCATATACACTGACGGATCACTCAATACAGCTACAGGGAGGGCAGGAAGTGCTGTTATTGCTCATCAGCCCGATGGCAGCACAATTCAAAGAAATATCCGAATTAGTAACTGGGCGTCCACAATGCAAGCCGAGTTGGTAGCGATACTGGTAGCACTCGAAATTATTGACAACACTGAAGTAGACAGCTTAATTATTTCTGACTCCCTATCCTCACTACGAGCAATAAACAGTTTGCAATCAAGTAATAACGTGCTTGTCTTGGAAGCTAGACGTAGATATATAAGAATACTTAGCAAGAGGGTAAATATAAAAATGTTGTGGATTCCTTCTCACACTGGCATGCAGGAACATGACAAAGTTGACGCCCTTGCTAAGGCTGCAGTAAATAAAGACAGTATTGAATGGAATCTTGAGTTATCAAATAGGTCCCTTAAAAGTGTCATTAGACGAGAACTCCTGGATGGATTTGAAGAAAGTAGAACAGTGCAAACTGGAACTAGCAGGTCCATCGTTCATCACAATGAAATGTGTGAAATAAAAAATGTGTATGGGGCAAGTAACAAAGTCGAGCATGGGTCTGAGGAAAAACTGTCCTTACTCTGAATACCGCAACGTCTGTGCTTATATGAATATATGTCACATACACATATTTTATAGCACACATTTAATTTGTATCTAGTTCTTTATTGTTAACTTACATAATCAAAGAACCTTGCAACATCTACATTCGAGGAAGGATTCCAGAAGCAGTTAACAACTGCCATTTCTTGTTTCTGGAATTCTTCTTTATGCTGTAGGTAAAGTAGTTAATAGAACTACTGTCTCCTGCTCCTGGGGTTAGTGGTTCGAGACTACTTGTGCCCAGGGTGAATGTGGAGGTCAGTAGTTCGACCTTGGAGGTGGACCTCGATATACACCTAACGAATAGACATGCACAAGCTGCCTGTCCTCAGTGTATATTTTACACACACACACACACACACACACACACACACACACACACACACACACACACACACACACACACACACACACACACACACACACACACACACACACACACACACACACACACAAACACACACACGTGAGTGTGTGATTATGCGAGACTGGTTAACATCAGAACAGCCTTCAGGAACCTGTGTAAGGAATCATTCAGAACCTTCTATACCACATATGTAAGACCAATCCTGGAGTATGTGGCCCCAGCATGGAGTCCGTACCTTGTCAAGCACAAGGCGAAGCTTGAAAAAGTTCAGAGATATGGCACTAGGCTAGTCCCAGAACTAAGAGGCATGAGCTACGGAGAAAGGCTGCGAGAAAAGCACCTCACGACACTAGAAGGCAGAAGAGTATGGGAGACATGATCACTACCTACAAAATTCCCAGAGGAATTGACAAGGTAGATAAAGATAAACTGTTTAACACGGGTGGTACGCAAACAAGGGGACACAGGTGGAAACTGAGTACCCAAATGAGCCAGAGGGACGTTAGAAAGAACTTTTTCAGTGTCAAAATAGTTAACAGATGTAATGCATTAGGCAGTAATGTGGTGGAGGCTGACTCCATACACAGTTTCAAATGTAGATATGATAGAGTCCAGTAGGCTCAGGAATCTGTACATCAGTTGATTGACAGTTGAGAGGCGGGACCAAAGAGCCAGAGCTCAACCCCCCAAGCACAATTAGGTGAGTACACACACACTCACTCTCTCCCTCTCATAAGGGAGGTGGTGGCCGAGTGGACAGCGCTCTAGACTCGTGGACCTAGGGAGTAAATGTTACTCCTACTGCTATGTAACAAGATTTTGTTGGTACATTTTCATGTAAATTCACAACTCTTCGCGCCGGAAACAAGTCATGAGAGAGCCACACAATAATTTTCGGATCTAACCTTCATTCTTTCTCAATGTGTTGTATACAATGAAATGATTATACATTGCTCTGTTGTGAACATTGTATACAGTACCTCAAGATATACATCCCACAACAGTTAACTAGCTCCCAGATACCTAATTAATTCTCTACTCTCTGTAAATGTTAATGTGATGTCACCGAGCAGTAAATAGGTACCTGGAAATTAGACAGTTGCTACGGGTTGTTTCCTGGTGTGTGTGTACTCACCTATTTGTGCTTGCGGGGGTTGAGCTTTGGCTCTTTGGTCCCGCCTCTCAACTGTCAATCAACTGGTGTACAGATTCCTGAGCCTACTGGGCTCTATCACATCTACATTTAAAACTGTGTATGGAGTTAGCCTCCACCACATCACTGCCTAATGCATTCCATCCGTTAACTACTCTGACAGTGAAAAAGTTCCTTTTAACGTCTCTGTGGCTCATGTGGGTACTCAGTTTCCACCCGTGTCCCCTTGTTCGCGTCCCACCAGTGTTGAATAGTTTATCCTTGTTTACCCGGTCGATTGTTTGTGTGTGTGTGTGTGTGTGTGTGTGTGTGTGTGTGTGTGTGTGTGTGTGTGTGTGTGTGTGTGTGTGTGTGTGTGTGTGTGTGTGTGTGTGTGTGCGAGAGAAAAAAAATTAGTTAGTCAGTAATAGTTGATTGACAGTTGAGAGGCGGGCCGAATGAGCAGAGCTCAACCCGCGCCTGCACAACTAGGTGAATACTCTCTCACTCTCTCTCTCTGTCTCTCTGTCTGTCTCTCTCTCTGTCTGTCTGTCTCTCTTTCTCTCTCTCTCACCACTCACATATGTGTTGTATGTGGATGCTGAAGTTCAGTCTCTTGTCTATGTATAGGTCAAGGAACTTTCCATAATCATTATTGCTAATGTTAACATTGTGTATCTGAAGTTGAATTTGGTTTCAGGATTTACTTTCGAACAAAAATAGTAGTCGGTCTTTTTTATGTTTGATGTGAGTTTGTTAGTTTACATCCATGAGTGGACTTTTTAAATCTATTATTTTCATTATTATATAGTGCGTTTGGGTTGGGGTTTGAATAGAGGAAGGTAGCATCGTCAGCACTTATGTTTACACTTATTGGAAGTATCTAAGTATCAACTAAAGTATCTTCACACTTGACTTAAACTTTAGTAGCTATTTTCTGGACCATTCCTCAAGTTTCGGAGGTCAACGAAGATGGAATTCACATGAAATGGCTTATGTTACCATCACTAATAATGTTGTGTTTTCTGTCTAGCTTCAGACACGATCATGTTACAATTGTGTCTTAGAGAGTTGCGCGCAATTAAGCATGATAGAAATCACTTACAATTAATGCAGGATGGTAGAAAATCACTTACAATTAATGCATCAAGTTTGGAGACTTGAATTGAAATTGAAATTGAAATAAGTTTATTGAGGTAAAATACACACAAATGGATGAGGTAGCTCAAGCTATTCTCACCCCGTTCAGTACATCGTGTTAATGCATACATAGACACACACACTTGTACACATTTTAGTGTAACAAGCAAGGCAAATAGTTCTGTCTGATGGGTAGAGGCAACTGCACTTGCAGCTGCACCCGTGTGGCGGTGTAGGAAACCATCAATGTATATGATTTGAGAGAGAGAGAGAGAATGATCTGTAGACAGAGCATCAATATGGCGTAAGGTATTGGGCTTTGCCTCAAGATGAAGCATAATAAAGAACCTGAATATCAGGAGAAAAAATTACATTAAAAACTGTCCACATGATACATATATATAATCACGTTTTAAACATTTTAATTTTATTATTTGCATATATATATATAATTAGGAAGTAATGTTTATCTGGGTAAGTTGTCAGCTTTTATGAACTAATAGCTAGTGCGGCTTGTATACTGGGTACATCCGGTCTCTTACCCTCGACTGCGGCGGTAACTTTATGGTCAGGAAGCCACAAATATTTACAGTTCAAGTTCAAGTATGTTTATTGAGACAAGAAAAAAATACATTTCAAAGGGATAGAGTAACTTAGGCTATTTCTACCCCCTCTACTGCAAGTCCCTCAAGGGGCGCACAAATTCAGTAAGTACAAATAGACAATTAACATTACAAGAATCCCATTTAACATTGCAGGTTAATATAGTAAGTACAGCATACAATTGTTACACTCTTGGGGCAAAATTTTTGTAGCTCCTAAGTATACTGTCTATCATACCATTATCACACATACAAACAATTTGATGTGGTACATTACTTATTTCCTTATTTCTATAGTTATCAATAAGTTGACACTCTAATACATAATGTTCTAAGGTGTGGGCGTGCGGCATACTACATAATTTACACTCCTTATCTTTTTCACTGACATCAACTCCGTATTGCCAGATATATTTGTATCCTAATCTTAATCTCATGTAAATTGAATCCTTCCAAGTTGACTTTCCTTTATCATAGGTGAAGGACGAGTTTGTATTTATTACTGAATAATTCTTAAGTGTGTTACTACTATCCACTATTGCCATTCTTTTTATCATTTCTTCATCTTCATTTCCTCTTATTAATGTTATATATACATGTACACATAATCATACATACATGTACATATATATACATATGCGGTAAATCCAGAGAAATGAAATATGGAATTTTCCGCATACAAATGATTATTGTTTCGTGATCGTCAATTGCATATATACATATACATACATATACATTCACATACATATTCAATCACCCACACAAATACACACATCAATAATCTTTGTATCACAAGTGATTCAACAAGAGGCTCACAAGTCACTATACTAGGCACTTTACATCTCTGGTGAGTCGTCCAATTACTAGTCTTGCTCTACACCCACCCAACTGGGCGGCAGCTTTACAGTCATGTGCTCCACACCCACCCAACTGGGCGGCAGCTTAACAGTCATGTGCTCCACACCCACCCAACTGGGCGGCAGCTTAACAGTCATGTGCTCCACACCCACCCAACTGGGCGGCAGCTTAACAGTCATGTGCTCCACACCCACCCAACTGGGCGGCAGCTTTACAGTCATGTGCTCCACACCCACCCAACTGGGCGGCAGCTTAACAGTCATGTGCTCCACACCCACCCAACTGGGCGGCAGCTTTACAGTCATGTGGTCCACACCCACCCAACTGGGCGGCAGCTTAACAGTCATGTGCTCCAAACCCACCCAACTGAGCGGCAGCTTAACAGTCATGTGCTCCACACCCACCCAACTGGGCGGCAGCTTTACAGTCATGTGGTCCACACCCACCCAACGGGGCGGCAGCTTAACAGTCATGTGCTCCACACCCACCCAGCTGGGCGGTAGCTTAACAGTCATGTGCTCCACACCCACCCAACTGGGCGGCAGCTTAACAGTCATGTGCTCCACACCCACCCAACTGGGCGGCAGCTTTATAGTCATGTGCTCCACACCCACCCAACTGGGCGGCAGCTTAACAGTCATGTGCTCCACACCCACCCAACTGGGCGGCAGCTTAACAGTCATGTGCTCCACACCCACCCAAATGGGCGGCAGCTTTACAGTCATGTGCTCCACACCCACCCAACTGGGCGGCAGCTTAACAGTCATGTGCTCCACACCCACCCAACTGGGCGGCAGCTTTACAGTCATGTGCTCCACACCCAACCAACTGGGCGGCAGCTTAACAGTCATGTGCTCCACACCCACCAAACTGGGCGACGGCTTTACAATCATTTGCATGAATTACTTACAGTAAGCAAATTTTAGATACTTCGCTAAGATTTCGGGCAGCACATCATTATAAATGAAGTACTTACACTTCTCTTGGACACCAATGATGGTGTTATCTCTGAATTCCGCGATTTTTTTTAAATTCCAGTACTGTATATAATGACGCAAAGTATGCGAATAGTTCTGCAATAGTGATCCTATCCTGCGTCATAATTTACATACATATCTACTTCTGTTTTGTGTATTAAAATTACTACATTTTTATGTTAATTTATTTCTGTAAATGATGATGATGATAAATTTCAAGAAATGTAAGTAAGAACATAAGAACGGAAACTGGTCGCGTATATGGAAATAGTTGGGTACATTTCCTTTCACCTACCTAATGCGAATATTCATGTGTCCGGACACTGGCGATGGTGTGGTATTGCCTATTTATTTGACCATATCTTTGCTTTCATTTAAGATATGTTTTCCTTGAAATGTATTTACATTATCGTCTACATCTGTCTTTATTATGAAATAAAAACCTTTGACGTTACTTTGCATATATGTACATTAATTATAAAATTGATTGGCTTGTGTGCAGGCCTTCACACTCCCTGAGCGAGCCATCAAGTAACTATAAAAAGGCATATATCTTCACTTTCACTTCAGTTATATTTATACCAAAGTATTAACATGCAGCTTATATGTCTTTCTGATGACATAAAAAACTTCGTTTTTTACAATATATAGATTCAATTAACATTGATTTTCAAAAGGTCATAGTTCCCATCGAAAGGGAGAGCGTCGGCCAAGAAGCCTTGTTTAAAATATGAATATTTTTCCTCTCTAATAAGGTATAATCTCTGTGATGCATTAACACAAACTTTTTTATATCTGCCTTTCTGATAACATATATAAATATAATCTTTATTTGTGAATATTTGTTAATTAAGCAATATATCAGAGAGCGTGTAGGGTTCGGTGTTCTATGAACGAAAAGGACTGGAGTAGTTTAAATAGCGAACGCATACCAACGAATAACGCTAGTATCTATATAACAAATTTATTGTCATGTGGAATTGATTTAACTTCCAGACACTTTTTTTTAATAAATAATAAATATTTTGTGGCTGTTTATGAAAAATATTATTATAAATACACATTCTACTTGTTAATATTACCAATTAAATTTGCGACAATTTGAGCCATGAAATACGACGACTGGATCACTGTGTACAGGAGGCTGTTATGGCAGCAAACACTCTCCAGGCGACCATATATCTTGGATAAGTCGCTCCACACAATTGTCGCTTTGACCGTCGACTTCCTATGGCGTCACCTCTCACATATTTACGTCTAATTTCGTTATGAAATTAGATTATTTCAGAGTAAAAATAGGTTTGATCATGTTCTACGTGTAGCACCAACATTATAGTAAGTAAATATACCATATTTCTTCATTACTTACGTAATGCTAGGACGATTTGGGTAGTTTTGGCCTGATTTGGGCCGACTTGGGTAATTCTATGGACCCCTGCACCTGTCATAAAGAAGATGAAGACTCACCAGTGTCCACAGTGTCAGAAGGTATTCACCGGTGCTTCACATGTGAAGCGCCACATGTTAGTGCATTCAGGTGACAAACCTCATGAATGTCCAGAGTGTGGGAAGAGATTCCGTACGCGTGGACATGTGAAGACTCACATGTTAGTGCATTCAAGGGACAAGCCTCACCAGTGTCCAGAGTGTGGTAAAAGATTCAGTCTGCTTGGACATATGAAGACTCACAGGATGGTGCATGCGGATCAGAGACCTTTTCAATGTGCCGAGTGTGGCAAAAAATTTAGAGAACGTGGAACTATAATAAGGCACATGTTGGTGCATTCAGGTGAGAAACCTCATGCGTGTCCAGAGTGTGGGAAGAGATTCAGGCAGCGTGGACATATGAAGACTCACAGGATGGTGCATGCGGATCAGAAACCTTTTCAATGTGCCGAGTGTGGCAAAAAATTTAGAGAACGTGGAACTATAATAAAGCACATGTTAGTGCATTCAGGTGACAAACCTCACGAGTGTCCAGAGTGTGAGAAGAGATTCAGTCAGCTTGGACATATGAAGAAGCATAAGATGATACATGCAGATAATAGGCTAAACACTTTGAGTGTGAAAGATAATTAAGAGAATGTTGAAGGATAATGAGGCACATAATGGTATATTAACTCACCTTTAATCTAACAGTGTGCTATCACAATGTCAGTTGGATGTTCTTCAGAGGTAATTATATTTTGCTTGAGAAATACACTTCACAATGAAAAGGTAAAGATATGAAGATATTTTATTATATTGTTCTTTTATGAAAGTTAGATGACCAAGCAAGAACTGGAGAAGCTGTCACTAGGAAAACTCAAAATTGCTTATAAGTACTGTATAGAAATATCTCTTTAATTTAGCAAAGGTAAAACAAAGCTTTAAATGTTTTTCTTCATATTTATGTAAATAATGTGCTTCCTTTTTTTGCTTCCTGTGGAAATTTATTTAAAATGTAATATACTCTGTAGCTAAGTTATGGACATTTTTGTTGTAATATTATTTAGCATTAGAGTTGGTGAAGAAGACAATCTGAGACGTACTTAAGGTGACACTATTTGATTGGTAAGGAAATGTATATTAATCGAGGAATCTTCTCGGGAGATTCATATGCAAACTGATGTCCATTTTTTATTTTTTGTTTAGGCCTATTTATGAGTTCTATTCTTGATTATAAATATTTCACCGAAGAGCATATTGAAGGCTGATTGGCATTTATAGCTGTCAGTCAAGTTAATATGAAATTTAAATTTATATTACTCTAAAAATTTATCACTCTAAATTTACCAGAAATTTATTACTCTAGCCTAACTTTATCAGTTATGCTGTAATTGTCTGGGAATAATATTTTACCCGATTTACCTGAAGGCCACTAACCCGAGTGGCCTCAGTGAGAACAGGAAGTCGTCGGCTTGTTAAAGGTTCCCTTTCCCCTCCCAGTTTGCCTTCATGATTTTTTCCAGGTATATTTTGAAATTCAGCACAGTTTTGGCAGTTATGGGTTTTGTGGGTCGGCAGTTCCATTGATCAATAACCCTGTGGGTGAAAAAGCCTGATTCAAAGTTATATTAGTCTGATTGGCAATTATATTATCCTGACTGTCAATTTATATAAAAAAATTATATCAAAGAGATATTTATGTTGTGGTGCTTGTGGGTTCTATTACGTCTATCAATGGAGAGTTTCAGATCAGGGTTAGCATTTAGGAACAAGGTTTTGTACTTGTAAATAGCACAAGAGAATGTGTAGAGCGAGTGTATATGTAGCATGTTCAGGGATTTTAAACAGAGAGGTTGGGTGTTGTTTGAAGACAGTTTTATTGTTATGATAGCACATTTTTGTTGGGCGATGATGGGTTTGAGGTAGTTTGCAGTGGATGAATGAACCTCATGCATAGATACTGTATGTTGAGATACCACCCCTAATTTACAAAAAAAAGCCTCTAGATTTTTAGCTCCAGCCATTGCATTGCTCTACAACAAATTATTTGAACTCTAAACCTTTCCTGATATTTTGAGAAAAAAAGCAAGAGTAACCTTAGTCCATAAAAGCAGCAATCTCACTGAAGTCAACAATTAAAGACCAATATCAATTCTGCCGATTTTGTCTAAATTATTTTAAAGATAATTTACACGCAGCCTTACTCCTATTTATACTTAGTTCTTCCCATAATGGCTTCAGGCCCAAAAAAGGACCAATCATGCCCAGTTAGTATGATTAATTTCATTTATGCAGCCCTTGGAAAACTTATTCATTTATTTGTTGACCTACATAAGACGTTTTGACACTGTAAACACATTAACTTTCTTAAATTGCAACATTACGGAGTAAGAGGTCACTCCCTCCAATACCTACAATCTTACCTCATGCAGTGACAGGTTCCAGTATGACTCTGTGAATGATTCCAATTTTCCCACTCTACCCATAAACACTGGTGTCTCACCGGGCAGTATTCTTCACCCTCTCGTCTTTTTCATCTCTTCCTCCCTTTCCAGCTCGTTGCCATCGTGAGGGGGCTTGGTTGGCGGATGCTAGAGTGTGATGCTCCATAGGACAGTGTCCTCTGTCCTTTTGAAGCCTTATGCTCCTGCTGCCTTCTTCACTAATTGTGCTGAATGCTTTTTCCTACTAAGTTTAATTTTTCCTTCCCAATTCTCCTTTTTAATTGCTATTTCCTGGCGACTTTTTGCTATTCTTGATCATTCTTTTAGATGTCATCTTCTGTTTTGACACTGGGTGTTAGGTGAGGCACAGTCTCTCGCCCGTAAAACTGTGGTACCCGAAATTGTTGAGCAAAGGGACACTTTTATTGTCACTCTTTTTCTTTGTTGCTTAGCCCAATCTTGATGGACTGTTGGTTCTTAAAGTGGTGATTGCAGGGCATATATCCACGATGCACCCCTGGGGGGGGGGCACGTCTTATCGGGTGTCTTATCCTCTAATTGTGGCGCCATGGTGGGTATGAGGGCTTGTTTGTTGATGAAATAATTACCTGTTCATTTACATGCTGATATCTGACACTTATTTTTAAGTTCTCAAATGTGGGGTGGGAAACCAGGGCCCCGAGTCGGACTGTGATGGAAAGCCGGGCTCTGTAGCCCCCACTACATTGGGCCCAGACTGGACTACTCCCCCGCTCCCCTTCCTCTTCTGTGGTTGGGTCGAGCCCCAAGCCCCCTGTGGTGACTACCTCGTCCCCTAGTACGACTCCATCTCTCATTGTGACTACTGCACCTTATGACCCCCCTCTCTCTCTAGATCTAGAGGTTATCTAGAGATGATTTCGGGGCTTTTAGTGTCCCCGCGGCCCGGTCTTCGACCAGGCCTCCACCCCCAGGAAGCAGCCCGTGACAGCTGACTAACACCCAGGTACCTATTTTACTGCTAGGTAACAGGGACATAGGGTGAAAGAAACTCTGCCCATTGTTTCTCGCCGGCGCCTGGGATCGAACCCAGGACCACAGGATCACAAGTGCAGTGTGCTGTCCGCTCGGCCGACCGGCTCTCTCTTGGGGGTTCTCACCACCGTCCCCGCCATGGCCGCTCTCGCATGCTTCCTTCCCATACCAATTCGTACCATGCCTTGTTTGATCTTGCTACGTGGACTAAGTCAAAATCAAATCAAATCAAATGTTTATTTAGGTAAGATACATACAAGAGATTTTACAAAGAGTGATGGATTTATAGATAGGGCTAATACATACAATGCCTAAAGCCACTATTACGCAAAGCGTTTCGGGCATGAAAAACTTAAATGACTAAAGCTTAATACTAATTGAGCATAAAGAATAAAATGAGTTGAGAACAAATAAAAAAAAAGAAGAGATAAAAAGGGTGAAACATGGCTGAAAAAGCAGCACAAATACAATTCGGTCGACAAACAGCGTCATTTAAAAAAAACCACATTGGTTGACAATAGAGGGGTAAGGTAGGTTACAGGGAATTTATTAGGTATAGCTTCGTTTTTATCTTAAACTGGTTGAGAGAGGTAAAGTCTTTAACATGGTTGGGAAGGTCATTCCACATTCTAGGTCCCTTGATACTTTGACTTACTCCCTTGAAGTACTTTGACCTCCATCATTTAAATTCTACTGCTGACAATTTCTCCCTCCATAGGCACCTTGTTGGTTCAGTAGATACCTGTGTTACTTTTAACCCCACCCATCTCGGTACGCATGTTGTTGCTGCTTCTTCTCAGGATGCAGCTGTCCACTTGGCGACTTTGTCCTGCATTGAGGTGACCCCCCTGTTCGGGTCTCCAAGAATGCTCAGTTAAGTGCCAGTGTTGGCACTGTTCTCCTTCCACACCATGTTGCAACCGGTATTAGGAACCTCAAGGACTGCCACGAGGATATTAACCCTCAAACCGCGCATATCATATATAAATGATATCAGTGACAAAACCAAAACCGCGCACATCATTTATATATGATTTCGTGTCTAGCGCTATAATTTAAACTCCCCGCCTGGGATAGGGGCAGCTATAGTACAGCCACGACCGATAGTTGCCAGATGCCACCTAGAAAAAAAATCCAGGCCAACATTCTTGGGTGTTACAGCATCAGTATTGAGCAAGCCACCAAGGCTGGGGCACGCAGCACGAGCTCACAGCATCCCTGTTCAGCTTGTGACCACAGCATCGCCTACAAATACCATAATATATATGATACTGCTATTATTTAGCAGTGATAGTATTACTGAAGCCCCCTGACTGTGATAAAACTGACCAGGATTCTGATAATAGCAGGATTGTGGTGATATTTAGCGCTGTGCTCCATGGAGGGAGGCGTAAGGCTGTGCGAGGGAGGGTTGTGGCGTCGTCTTCTGACTGTGTGTGGCCACCATTTATTGACTGCACTCACCATACCAGCTTAGTGGTTCGATATGGTGAACACAAATGTAGATACTTATATATAACGTGTGTATATAGGGTATAAACAGCAAGAGGAGTAGGTTGGGAGCCGCCATTTTGGTGAGGGCAGTGGCGTCGTCTGCACGACTTATCATGTTGTTTACTGATGACCACAATAGTCTTCGGGCACCATACCAGCTTATTTGTTCAGGTATGGTGAATAAAACAGGTAGATACTTATATATAATATGTGTATATAGCGTAATAACACCACAAACAGTATTGTTGAAGGACAAATATTAGTGCGTCTGGCCTTGAGGGCGGCTGCCGATCAGCTGACTGTGTGAGTAGCTACGTCTTTGTGGCCTTTACTCACCATATAAGCTTAGATGTACAGTTATGGTGAACAAAACATGTAAATACGTATATATAACGTCTGTGTATAGTGAATAAATACAGAAAGAGTATTGTAGGAGGTGAATGAGGGTGAGTGAGGTGGTGTTGAGGGAGGGAGTGGCAGTGAGTGGCTCGCTGGTGTTTGGCGGTCACTCCTCGTTGCTTTTTGACTCACAAGACCAACTTAGTAGTTCGTTATGGTGTACAAAACATGCAAATACTTATATATAACCTGTGTATATAGTGTAACAACAGCAAAACTATTTGTTTATTGTTTTATGAACATAATAATTGAATCGCTAATATGCACACCATAATTTTGAGTACAGCGATGGTTCACACATTGTATAATATAAATATGCCACAATTTACTGTGTGGAATAATATTACTGCAAAAAACTAAGAAAAAATCAATCAGAGACATTGAAATAATTAGGTAATAATATATTTGTGGCAACTGCCGTCTGACAGCTCGGGCGGAGTAGACCTCATCTGGCGAAGGCTCTGCCAATGCCCCTTTTTTGCCACACTTCCCTACCCTATTGGGGCTAAAATATGCCACCTACGATTTTTTTGTTATTTTTTCCGTGATCAGGGAACAAAAATGAACACTTATATAAGACGAAAGAATTTTTTGGAATTTTTTTTTTGTTGCGCCTGTGGGTGTGAATTCCATTTGGGCCCCTAGCGGTTTGAGGGTTGAACATGTCCTCGAGGCCCAAGGCCATTCTGTTCTCCAGGTTTACACGATCATGACCCCCTCGTGTCTGTCGCCATCTGTCCCTTCGGCTTGTGAAAATTTCCTTTGATGGTTGGACACTTCCGCCCTCTGTTATTCTTGCTGGTGCCAGATGCTCCATTCAGGAGTACATACCCTCTTCTCGGCTTTGTAATAAGTGCTGGAAGTTCGGACATGGTGCCCTCAAATGCTCCAGTATTCTCTCTCTCTCTCTGCCCTATGTGTGGGAACGAAGGTCACTTTAAGTCGGAGTGCACTTCTCCCCAGGCTCGCGGCCTCAATTGCGGTGATGCCCACCCTACCTTCTCTCACGCGTGTATCCATTACAAACTTGAGGCAGCCGTCCTCAACATGAAGCACTGGGAACGTTTGTCATTTCCTGAGGTGAGGCGCCAAGTTCACCATCCCCCTCCTCCCCCTTTCACTGGGGTTTCTTATGCTCACGTGTTGCGCTCTTCCTCTCCTCGTCCTTCCCACCTTCCTCAGTCTCAACAGTTTCCAGGCCTTAGACCCAGATACGCCCACCGCCTGCTCCCCTGTTCCTTTACATTCTGACCCGAAGGGTCCCCCCTCCTGGTTCTCTGTCTGGGGTTCCCCTTCTTTCTACCCAGTTTGCCATGTCTCTTGTGTCTTCTTTCTCATCTCCCTTTGATCCTCCTTCCCATCCTTCTCCTCTGTCTCTTAGCTCTCCACGCCGCCTGTCTGTGCGAGCTGATATCCATCCTTCTCCTAGCGATCATTGTGTTGTTCGCTTTCGTTCTTCTTCTGTTTAGACGTTTGAGTCTGTTGCCCAGTACGTTGCTGCTGGAACACCTGCCTCTCTGAGTCAGAAGCAAAAACCTGGCTTATCTTCTTCCTCCTCCCCGACTGGTAAGAAAGCTTCACTTTCATCCTCGCCTCCCCCCCTACCTCTGACTCTATCGCTCCACCCCTCCCATTTCGGTGGTCGAACCCCCCTGTTCCTGCTTTGGAGGTTTCTTTGGCCCCCGCTACCCTCTCGGTTGCTGCCCTTGCTGAGGTGTGATTCCTGGTTTCTGCCCCTCCTGCTGTCCTTGAAAGTCCCTCTCGGTTGCCTCCTCCTCTGGTCCCTGCTCATCTGCCTCTGGTCTGTCCTCCCACTCCCTTCCCTCCATCCTTACTTAGTTTACCCATGCCCCCTATCCCTGACTTCGTTGACCCTGATCCTGTTCCTGTCCTTCTTTGACATGCTGTGTTCCTTTTTAACCTTTGTTTCTTCATTGTTCTCTGTTCCTGTCCTTTCTCTTTTTGTCGATGTCTATTCTTCAATGGAATATTCGTGGATATTACGCCAATTTCCATGAATTTCAACTTTTGATTTCACAGTTTTCGCTCCTTTGTGTCCGTCTCCAGGAGCCGATGCTTGGTGCTCATCCTGGTCGCTTCCGTGATTATTCCTTTCTCTCCCCCTCACCCCCCCCCCTACAGATTTTGCTGGGGCCAATAACTTTTCTGCTTCTGATTCGTTCTGATGTTCTCTTCATCCCATTACTTTTTCCATCACCTCTCCAATGTTCTGTTGCCCGTGTCTTTGTGCGTAAATGGTACACAGTTTGTTCCATTTATCTCCCCCCAAATGTGCCCCTTTCTCTTTCCGATCTTAAACACCTAGTGGACTCTTTGCCAGAGTCTGTGCTCCTGCTGGGTGATTTCAGTTGTCGACATACCCTCTGGGGTAATGTTCTGACAAGCACCCGGGGTCGCCTTCTTGAACCGCTCATCCTCTCTTCTTCCCTGTCTCTAAGGAATTCTGATGAGCCCACTCATTTGGACTCTTGGACTGCACCCTTTCCTGTCTTGATTTTTTCTTTGCTTGTTGTCTCTGTACTTGAATTTCACATGGCAGGTTCTTGATGACTTCCATGGCAGTGACCATTTCCCCATCCTTGTTACCTTTTTCTTTTCACCCTGCCCTCTCCTTCCCTAGGTGGCAGTTTGCCGAGGCTGACTGGCATCAATTTACCCTCTGTGCTACTCTCCGACCTCTCCATTTTGCTTCTCCCTCGCGCCCTCCTCCTTTTTCATGACACCGTCTTCAATGCTGCCCTCCACTCTTTTCCTCGCTCTACCTCTCAGGAAACATGGAAGTGCGTTCCCTGGTGGAATGTGGACTGTGCTTGGGCTGTCTGCTATAAGCGTGCAGCCTGGAAGAGACACCGCCGCCGGCAGATGGCTGATTTTTGTCTTTTGTTTTGGAAGGCGAGTTCAGTGGTCCGTAGGACCATCTGTACAGGTAAACGTGAGTGTTGGAGGTCTTATGTTTCCACCATTACGTCCGAAAATACTCTGCCGCAGATCTGGAGGGGTATCCGCAAGATAGTGGGTAAGTTTGCTTCTGAGGTCTCGCCGGTCCTCCACCTCCGTGGTACTCTTGTGGTGGACCCGTTGCACGTTGCGACCAAACTGGGTTCCCACTTTTCGTCTGTTAGCTCTGGTTCTCATCTTCCTTAATCTTTCCTTCTTCGTAAGCCTGTTCTTGAATCTCGTCCTTTAGATTTCTGCACTCATCTCAGCCTTCCCTATAACGATCCCTTCTCTCTGAACTTAAGTCTGCCTGGTCCCTCTGTGGTTCTATGGCAGTGGGTTCCGATGGCATTCATTATGAGATGCTTCACCATCTCCATCTGTGCATGTCTCGGTATTTACTGAGTCTGTATAATCGGGTCTAAGAGTTGTCTTCAGTACCTGAGGACTGGCTTGATGCCGTTGTCCTCCCCGTCCTCCCTGTTATGTTTCCACGGTCTCTCGGGACATTCCCTAAGGACTTCCACCCTATTGCCCTCATGAGTTGTCTGCAAACTCTTTTGAACGTATGCTTAACGTTTGTCTGATGTGGTTTTTAGAACACTCACCACCTCTCCCCTTCTTAATTTGGTTTTCACAAGTGCCGCAGCACAACATATCCTGGCAAACTTAGAGGTCTATATTTGTACTGCTTTTGCTGCGAAGACCTCTGTTGTTGCCGTCTTCTTTGACCTGGAAAAGGCTTACGACACCACCTGGAGATATCATATTCTGTCACAACTTCATTCATCTTGCCTTCGTGGTAATCTCCCTCTCTTCCTCCAAAGCTTAATCTCTCGTTTCTTTCGAGTTAGGCTTAGTGCCACTCTCTCTGCCCCTTTTAGGCAATATGAGGGTGTACCCCAAGGTAGTGTTCTGAGCACTACTCTTTTTCTAGTTGCCCTCAATGGTCTTTTTTCCTCCCTTCTGGCGTTTTCTTCGCTCTCTATGTCGACGATCTTGCCCTTTGCTGTCGGGATGATGATTCGCCTCTCCTTCAACGGTGGCTTCAACTTGTGATTGATGCCATGTCATCTTGGGCAACTGATCATGGCTTCAAGTTCTCTATGTCTAAGACTTGTGCTATGACTTTTACTCAGACGCATGTCATTCTTTGTCCCTCTTTTGCTTTATGGTCATCCCCTTGTGTTCAGGGAGTCCACTAAGCTTTTGGGGTTAATCTTTGACACTCGTTTGTCTTGGTCGCCTCATATCTCTTACCTCCAAGTTGAATGCTCCAAGACCCTTATCATCCTTAAGGTTTTGTCCCATACTTCTTGGGGAGCTGATAGCCGCACACTCCTCTCTTTACATTCGTCTCTCGTCCTGTCTAAACTCGATTATGGTTGTCCTGCTTACTCGTCTCCTACTCTTCGTCATCGTGATGCTTTGCACCGTACTGGGTTGCGCCTCAGCTCTGGTGCCTTTTGTTCGACTCCCACCCTCAACTTATATGTTGATATTGCCTTCCTATCTTTCCAGGATCGCCGTGATCGCTACTGTCTTTGATATCTTGCGCGGTCCTTGCAACATCCTTCCTCTCGCCTCTTGTCATGCTTTGACTTTTACCCCTCCTGTAGTTCCTCTTCTTCATCACCACCTCTCTCTTTTTCGTCTTCTCTTTATTTAGATTTCACGTGGTGGATTCTTCGTGACCTCCATAACAGTGACCATTTCCCCATCCTTGTCACCTTTTTCTCTTTTCACCCTTCTCTCTCCTTCCCTAGGTGGCAGTTTGTCAAGGCTGACTGGAATCTATTCACTCTACATGCTACTCTTTCTGACCTCTTCTATCTGCCTCATCGTCGAGCCCTACTCCTTTTTTCATCATACCATATTAGACGCTGCCCTCCACTCTATTCCTTGCTCTACCTTCAGGGGCATGCGGAAGTGCGTTCCCAGGTGGAATGCTGGGTGTTTCGACTGTCCTCTGTAAGAGTGCAGCCTGGAAGAAAGACAGATGCAGACAGACGGCTGTTTTCTTTTGTTTTATAAGGTGACTGCGGTCCGTACGGTAAAACGTGAGAGTTGGAAATCTTTTGTCTCCACCATTACGTCTGATATTCTTCTGCCCCAGATCTGGAAGAAAACCCGTAAGATTGCGGGTAAGTTTGTTCCAGATGTCTCACCAGTCCTTCATTTCCATGGTTCTATTGTGGCGGATCCTGTGTTAGTCGCCATCGCCACCGAACTGTGTTCCTCTCTTTCGACTGGTGGCTCCAGTTCTAGTCTTCCTCCATCTTTCCTTATTCGTAAGCACTTTCATGAATCTTGTCCTATAGATTTTCGCATGCATCTCCAGCTTCTCTATAATGATCTCTCTCTCCGAACACCAGTCTGCCCTGACTCTCTGCGGTTCTATGGCAGCGGGCTCAGAAAGCGAAACATCTCCTAATGAATTTCACCTCTCTCAATGCATGGTTTCAGTATATACTGAATCTGTTTAACCATATCTGGCAGTCATCATCTGTCCCTGAGGACTGGCTTCAGGTGGTGGTTTTTCCTATTCAGAAACCAGGGTCTCCAGGGACAGCTGCTAAGGACATCTGCCCCATTGCCCTCACGAGTTGCGTCTGCAAACTCTTTGAACGTATGTTCAATGTCCTTATGATGTTGTACTTGGAACACTATTGCCACCACTTACCTTCTCAATTTGGCTTTTGCATGTGTCATGCAAAATGCTCCATGTTTTGGTGAACATGGTCTATATATGTACTGCTTTTGCTGCAAAGACCTCTGTTGTTGCTGTCCTTTTTTGACCTGAAAAAGGCATATGACACCACCTGGAGATACCATATTTTGTCCCAACTCCATTCGTGGTAATCTCCTCCTCTTCCTACGAAGCTTCCGCTCTAATCGTTCCTTTAGTGATGGTTTGTACCATTCTGCCTCTTTACGGCAATATGAAGGTGTACCCCACAGTAGTGTTCTGAGCACTTACTAATTTTCCTGGTTGCCCTCAGTGGTCTTCTTTACTCCCTTCCCTCTGGAATCTCATCAGCTCTCTATGTTGACAATCTTACCCATTGCTGTCAAGGTGATGACTTGCCTTTCCTTCAACGGCGACTTCAACTTGCGATTGATGCCGTGTCATCCTGGGCCACCAATCATGGCATCAAGTTCTCTACAACTAAAACTTTTGCGATGACTTTTACTCGGAAGTAGGTCGTTCTTCATCCCCCTTTGTCGCTTTATGGTAATCCCATTTTGTGCAAAGATTTTGCTAAACTTATGGAGTTAATCTTTGAAACTCGTTTGTTTTGGTCTCTCCATATCTCTAACCTCTGAGTTGGATGCTCTAAGGTCCTTAATTTACTTAAGGCAAGTTATACTTCCTTGGGAGCTGATACGAGCACGCTCCACCTTCGTGCTGTCTAAACTCAAGTATGGTTGTCTTGCTTACTCGTCTGGCTCTCCTACTTCTCTATGCTGTCTTGATGCTCTGCATCATAATGGGTTATACCTCAGCTCTGGTGCCTTGCATTTGACTCAAACCCTAAGCCCGTATGATGAAACAGGCATACTGTATCTACAGGATCGCCATGATCGCTACTGTCTTTGCTACATTGCACAGTCCTTACAACACCCTCCTCACTCTCGCTTATGTCGTACTTTTCCTTGCACACTTTTCTTCACAAATCCGTTCCATTTCCGTCTTCACAGATGGGGTCAAAGTCTGCAGATGGTGTAGCCTGCTCTGTTGTTTTTCCTGACCACACCTATGTGTCACCTGCATCCAGAGACTAGCATCTCCACAGCAGAACTTTGTGCTATTTTGTATGCTCTTTGTCAACAGCTTTCTTGCTGTCAATTTTCCTTTATTGTTGTAGTTGACTCTCACAGTGCCCTCATGGCTCTGCAGCCCTTT
>NC_091181.1:23917159-23949659 GCF_040958095.1 Procambarus clarkii
CTAGAACACACCTAAACGTAGGAAGGCGACTCTTGCTGACCTGGATAAGTTTAAATGCCTGCTTAACGAATACTCAAATCATAAGCGATGCAATTGGCTGCAATATTATTCAGTCCAATTTGCATCAGAACAATCTCATGGACTTTTTCACATCTGTCGTGTCAGTGCTAGATAGGGCAGGGGAAGAGAGTATTTATCTTATAACCAATTAAAGAAGTAGTATGCCTGGTTGGAATAATCATGTTAGGGAATTTCAAAATAGATCTACCTTTTGGCATAACCCACAAAAAGATGCAGGGTACTGCAGACGTTTCAGCACGACCTACGGAAAGAGGCAGCAGGCCCTAAACCTTTTGGCATAATCTGCGGAAAGATGCAGGGAGCCCCAGAGACGGTTGGTGGCCCCAGCTCAGGTGTGGCACCAGGGCTCAATATCATCAAGAAAGAGGATTAAGAAAGAGAAAGATAATATTGTGAGATTAAAAGTAGCTGATAATCTTTCAAGGAAAAAGTTTTATGATTTTTTGGGTGAAATTAGAAAAAAAGGTTCATGCAGAGGAGTAACAAAAGTTATAGATGATGTCTCCGGGGCCCATTAATATATGAAATGGTTTAAAAGAAAAATCTTTAACATTGTAGAACACTGCGAGGTGCAGGACAGATGAGACTGAAACTGACCTAATTACAGCTGAATGTGAAGCCTGCATGGCCCCGGCCCCCCTCACCCCCCCCCCATTGTTAAACACATGCACACAGTAACCCATGTAATGGTTGAGAAAACTTAGAGAGCTAACCAATAGCAATTATGATATAATACAGTAATATATTATTATACTGTATATTACTTTATTTTTTATATTTTTTTATATTTTTGTATACAAGAGTTCTTACATTCTTGTACAGCCAGTAGCACGCGTAGCATTTCGGGGTGTATGTCTATGCGTCTTACAGGCTTTCTCTCCCATGGTACATCACCACCATGTGTCTTACAGGCACACTCTCCCATGGTACATCACCACCATGTGTCTTACTGGCACACTCTCCCATGGTACATCACCACCATGTGTCTTACAGGCACACTCTCCCAGGGTACATCACCACCATGTGTCTTACAGGCACACTCTCCCATGGTACATCACCACTGTGTGTCTTACAGGCACACTCTCCCATGGTACATCACCACCATGTGTCTGACAAGCACACTCTCCCATGGTACATCACCACCATGTGTCTTACAGGCACACTCTCCCATGGTACATCACCACCATGTGTCTTACAGGCACACTCTCCCATGGTACATCACCACCATGTGTCTTACAGGCACACTCTCCCATGGTACATCACCACCATGTGTCTTACAGGCACACTCTCCCATGGTACATCACCACCATGTGTCTTACAGGTACACTCTCCCATGGTACATCACCACCATGTGTCTTACAGGCACACTCTTCCATGGTACATCACCACCATGTGTCTTACAGGCACTCTCCCATGGTACATCACCACCATGTGTCTTACAGGCACACTCTCCCATGGTACATCACCACCATGTGTCTTACAGGCACTCTCCCATGGTACATCACCACCATGTGTCTTACAGGCACACTCTCCCATGGTACATCACCACCATGTGTCTTACAGGTACACTCTCCCATGGTACATCACCACCATGTGTCTTACAGGCACACTCTCCCATGGTACATCACCACCATGTGTCTTACAGGCACACTCTTCCATGGTACATCACCACCATGTGTCTTACAGGCACACTCTCCCATGGTACATCACCACCATGTGTCTTACAGGCACTCTCCCATGGTACATCACCACCATGTGTCTTACAGGCACACTCTCCCATGGTACATCACCACCATGTGTCTTACAGGCACACTCTCCCATGGTACATCACCACCATGTGTCTTACAGGCACACTCTCCCATGGTACATCACCACCATGTGTCTTACAGGCACACTCTCCCAGGGTACATCACCACCATGTGTCTTACAGGCACACTCTCCCATGGTACATTGACACCATGTGACTTGGGCGGCAGCTTTACAGTCATGTGCTCCACACCCACCCAACTGGGCGGCAGCTTTACAGTCATGTGCTCCACACCCACCCAACTGGGCGGCAGCTTTACAGTCATGTGCTCCACACCCACCCAACTGGGCGGCAGCTTTACAGTCATGTTCTACACCCACCCAACTGGGCGGCAGCTTTACAGTCATGTTCCACACCCACCCAACTGGGCGGCAGCTTTAAAGTCATGTGCATGCATTACCTACAGTAAGCAAATTTTGGATACTTCGCTAAGATTTCGGACAGCACATCATTATGAATGAAGTACTTACTGATGGGCATTGAAATCACCACAAATTTTTGTGTTTGAGGTGGTCGCGTGGCCAAATAAGACCGAGAGATCAATCTCAACATGTGAGGACCTGTAAAAATTAAACACTTCCCGTTTGTCGTGTCTTAGCTCAATGGTTACTCCCATTACCTCTGTCTCTGCTTCACAATCGGGTGGGCTGGTTATGGGCTTGGAAATCAGGTCACATTTCACATAGATTGCACATTCCTTGGATTGCCCGTTGACCCATGGAAGGAAGAAGCCTCGATAGCCTGAGATTTTAGGTTCTAATCCAACTCGAAGCAGGCTCTCCTATAATATCAAGATGGCTATGCCTTTGGATGCTGCTATGCATTGCAAGTGTTGCAATTTTGTGCGCAGCCCTTGAACATTCTATTGCAGGATCTTTAGTCCTCCTGGTCGTTGAAACTTGCTGATATTACCGTGGAATTCATGGAGTCAGACGAACTCATCATGGAAGTTTAAATCGGAGTTGAGGATCTTGGTGTACTTGACAAAGACTCATCAAGGTCGCTTTCAGAAGTACTGGACTCTACCTGGTTTTTAGGAGAGTGTTTCCTGCCCTGCGTTCTTGGAGGTGGGGATATTGTTTTTTCGACTTTCTTGAGCTTGTGCTCAATTGTCTTTCGAGTCTCTGTGGTTTGTTTGATACCGTGTTTCGACAGCAAACTTTCGACCAATTCCGTGACCAAGGCCTTAAGCATTGGCCAGAAGGTGTCCAGTTGTGTTGGAGCACTACTTTCTGCTGTGCTGGTTTGGGGCCTGTTTACTCTTTAGGCCTTATCAGTGGAAACACGGACACTCTTGCCATCATTGCTCACAGTGTGCTTACTGGATGCAATGGGGTGGGGGGGGGGGGGAGCGATTACGTTGACCTATTTTCTTGTTGCCCCCAGCCATACCTCTGTCCTGGACGGAGGCCATGTGCCCCCTCCACCATGGCCGATGGCAGAGGGCCATGTGCCCCCTCCACCTGGACGGAGGCCATGTGCCCCCTCCACCATGGCCGATGGCAGAGGGCCATGTGCCCCCTCCACCTGGACGGAGGCCATGTGCCCCCTCCACCATGGCCGATGGCAGAGGGCCATGTGCCCCCTCCACCTGGACGGAGGCCATCACACCCTCCACCATGGCCGATGGCAGAGGGCCATGTGCCCCCCTCCACCTGGACGGAGGCCATGTGCCCCCTCCACCATGGCCGATGGCAGAGGGCCATGTGCCCCCCTCCACCTGGACGGAGGCCATGTGCCCCCTCCACCATGGCCGATGGCAGAGGGCCATGTGCCCCCTCCACCTGGACGAAGGCCATGTGCCCCCTCCACCATGGCCGATGGCAGAGGGCCATGTGCCCCCTCCACCTGGACGGAGGCCATGTGCCCCCTCCACCATGGCCGATGGCAGAGGGCCGTGTGCCCCCTCCACCATGGCCGATGGCAGAGGGCCATGTGCCCCCTCCACCTGGACGGAGGCCATGTGCCCCCTCCACCATGGCCGATGGCAGAGGGCCATGTGCCCCCTCCACCTGGACGGAGGCCATCACACCCTCCACCATGGCCGATGGCAGAGGGCCATGTGCCCCCCTCCACCTGGACGGAGGCCATGTGCCCCCTCCACCATGGCCGATGGCAGAGGGCCATGTGCCCCCCTCCACCTGGACGGAGGCCATGTGCCCCCTCCACCATGGCCGATGGCAGAGGGCCATGTGCCCCCTCCACCTGGACGAAGGCCATGTGCCCCCTCCACCATGGCCGATGGCAGAGGGCCATGTGCCCCCTCCACCTGGACGGAGGCCATGTGCCCCCTCCACCATGGCCGATGGCAGAGGGCCATGTGCCCCCTCCACCATGGCCGATGGCAGAGGGCCATGTGCCCCCTCCATAATGGCCGATGGCAGAGGGCCATGTGCCCCCTCCACCTGGCCGGAGGCCATGTGCCCCCTCCACCATGGCCGATGGCAGAGGGCCATGTGCCCCCTCCACCATGGCCGATGGCAGAGGGCCATGTGCCCCCTCCACCTGGACGGAGGCCATCACACCCTCCACCATGGCCGATGGCAGAGGGCCATGTGCCCCCTCCACCTGGTTTAGTCTTGGTAAGCTCCACGCTGTTTTTGTGGGCAGGGGGAGCTGGTGTATTTATTTATTTATTTATGTTATATACAAGGAGGTACATTGGGGGTTAAGAGAGAAGATAGGAATTGTGTTGATTTTACAATCTTGTAACGCCACTAACACGCATAGCGTTTTGGGCAAGTCCTTAAACTAACATAACTTTAAGTAGATAATTTACAGTAGAATTGACAACAAATGTTTATAGGTACTTTACAGCTTTACTTTACAGGTACAGGTACAGGTAATTTTAAGCAGATAAATTACAGTAAAATTGACAAAACTTTTACAGGTCAACAAAAATATAGATTAGAATAATACGCAATAATAACAAAACACTATAATGAACAAGGATTTCTAGGTACATTAGAATAAAATATCAGGGTTATACATTGGTTCACTGTAGCACAATTTGAAGATCATTTCAAGGAATAATGCAGTAGAATATGCACTCAATATAACAACCATGATATCAGATGATATCAAAGATTACAATGGTAGAGTAATATGGCTTAGGTACATATATTGGGGGATTTGGTAACACTAGATACAGTGCGAGTTAAAAGTACTAGGTAGGAAACTATGAAGATAATTAGGTTCTTTTTGGTTTTATTTTTGAATAAGGCAAAAGTTGAGCAGCTTTTCAATTCATTAGGGAGTGAGTTTCTTAGACTAGGTCCCTTTATTTGCATAGAGTGTTTACACACATTAAGTTTGGCTTTGGGAATATCAAAGAGATATTTATGTCTGGTGTGGTGAGTATGTGATCTAATACATCTGTCCAGGAAGAGTTTCAGAACAGGGTTTGCACTTAACAAAAGGGTTTTATAAATGTAATTGACACAGGAGAATGTATGGAGTGAATTTATGTTTAGCATGTTGAGGGATTTAAACAGGGGAGCTGTGTGTTGTCTGAGGCAGAGTTTGTTATTGTCCTGATAGCAGATTTTTGCTGGGTGATGATGGGCTTGAAGTAGGCAACCCGTTCTCACACAAGACAGCACATATATGACTTAATGCTTAAAGTCAATATGTTGAATGTGATTTAGTACATATGTGATATATTCCCAGTTACCTTTTTTACCAAGGCCCAAACTCTTCCTCACGTACCAATTTACGTCTCACAGTACCCGTCCATCATCGTTGATAGCAGAATAGTCGTGATTGGTTCAATTATAATGAAAATTGTAGTTTTCAGGTCCCACATGGGTTGTGAAATTTACCTACTATTGTCCATGCTCTTAGAATATTACAGATCAGCTATATCCTATTGAAGGCTCGTAGTTTTGTTATGAGAAATATTAGTTGTTCTTAGTAAATTATAATAAGCACTATAAATTATTACATAGAATAACAGTGCTTCACCAATCAATATTTTATACCATAGTTTGTGCTTTAAAAATCTTTAAAGGATGTTTTGTAGGAACGCTAACAGAAAACGATATTACGTTGCAATGTTTATTTATTTATTTATTTATTTATTTATTTATGCGTATACAAGAATGTACATAAGGAATGTGAGGATACAATTATGGTAATTACAGTCTTGTAAAGCCACTAGCACGCGCAGCGTTTCGGGCAGGTCCTTAATCTAAGAAAATTTTATGGAGGTAAATACTTGCAAAATTTATAGACAAAAAAATGATAACAGATTACATGGAATGAAAAAAAAAAGATGAGAGAAAATTATAGGTACAGTATATTAAAGCACATAGGTAGCTATGATTGATTGCAATGACAGCTTAAAATGGTAGTTGACAACAAATTGGTAGGCACAATACAGCAGAAACAATATAAGATTGATTGCAATGACAGCTTGAATGGTAGTTGACAAAAATTGGTAGTCACAATACAGCATATGGCTAGCACATAAAAGAAGACAGCAATGAACACAATGATAAGGTTGTTTGATATTACATAAAAATTAGGAGATTGGGTACCACTAGGTACAGAGCAAATTTAAAGCTCAGTGTAGGAAACTAAATAGATGAAGTTAGGTACTTTTTGGTTTTGCTTTTAAATAAGGCAAAAGTTTTACAGTTTTTCAATTCACTAGGGAGTGAGTTCCATAGACTAGGTCCCTTAATTTGCATAGAGTGTTTACACAGATTAAGTTTGACCCTGGGGATATCAAAGAGATATTTATTTCTGGTGTGGTGATAATGGGTCCTATTACATCTGTCCAGGGAGAGTTTCAGAGCATGGTTTGCATTTAAGAACAGGGTTTTGTAAATGTAGTTGACACAAGAGAATGTGTGGAGGGAGTTAATATTTAGCAAGTTTAGAGATTTAAACAAGGGAGCTGAGTGTTGTCTGAAAGCAGAGTTAGTTATTATTCTGATAGCAGATTTTTGCTGTGTGATGATGGGCTTAAGGTGGTTTGCAGTGGTAGACCCCCATGCACAGATACCATAATTAAGATAGGGGTAGATTAGTGCATAATATAGTGAGAGGAGAGCAGAGTTAGGAACATAATATCTGATTTTAGAGAGTATACCAACTGTCTTAGAGACTTTCTTAGTTATGTGTTGAATGTGGGTGCTGAAGTTGAGTCTCTTGTCTAGGAATAGGCCAAGAAACTTGCCATCATTTTTATTACTGATGTTAATGTTGTCTATCTGTAGCTGAATTGCATTTGATGATTTGCTTCCAAATAAGATGTAGTAAGTCTTTTCGATGTTTAATGTTAGTTTGTTCGTTGACATCCATAAGTGGACTTTTTTTAATTCATTATTCACAACATTATTTAGTGTATGTGGGTTGAGGTTTGAGTAGATAAGGGTAGTATCGTCAGCAAACAATATAGGTTTGAGAATATTAGAGACATTAGGCAGATCGTTTATATATATAAGAAATAGAAGAGGTCCTAAGATGCTGCCCTGTGGCACTCCAACGGTAATTGGTAGAGTGGAAGAAGTTGTATCATTGATGGTTACATATTGATGTCTGTCACTAAGATAGGATAGGATGTAGTCAAGGGCAAGGCCTCGGATTCCATAATGCTGGAGTTTAAGTAAGAGGTAGTTGTGATTAACAGTATCAAAGGCTTTTCTTAGGTCAATGAAGAGTCCAATCGGAAACTCATTTTTGTCAAGGGCTGAGTAGATAATGTCAAGGAGACTAATGATTGCATCATTGGTACTCTTTTGGGACCGGAAGCCAAACTGGCAGGGGCTGAGTATGTCGAATTTTACGAGGTAGGAATAGAGCTGTTTGTAAATAATTTTTTCAAATATTTTTGATAGAATGGGTAGATTTGATATTGGTCTATAATTGTTTATGTCCGCCGGATTGCCTCCTTTATGGACTGGCGTTACTCTTGCTTTTTTGAGGATATCAGGGAAGGTGTGACACTCTATAGATTTGTTGAACAGTAGTGCTATGGGTGGGGCAAGGGCATGGGAGGCTCTCTTGTACACAATGGACGGAATTTCACTGGTGTTCCCTGCCTTGGTTTTTAGAGAGTGTATGATGGACACAACATCTGCCGGGCTGATTGGTGAAAGGAGAAGAGAGTTTGGATAGCTGCCTGAGAGATATGTGTTAATATGTGTCTGAGTCTGTGGGATTTTACTGGCAAGATTAGCACCAACCGATGAAAAGAAACTATTAAATTCATTTGCCATTTCTAAATCAGTTGACGGTATATCCCCATCCTTGTAGAGTTTTATTTGGTTATGTGAGTGTTGTTTAGTTCCTAGGATACTAGAGATAGTTTTCCAAGTGTTTTTCATGTTGCCTTTTGCTTCATTGAATCTATTCACATAATATGCAAGTTTTGCCTTTCTTATGATACTGGTAAGCATTGATGAGTACCTTTTAGCTACTTCCTTTGAAACTAGGCCAATCCTAACTTTCTTTTCATATTCATGTTTCTTGTTGATTGAGTTGAGAATGCCACTTGTGAGCCATGGATTGTTTAATCTTTTGTCAGTTACTTGCTTTGTAAGAAGGGGACAATGAAGGTTGTAGAGGCTTAGAGTTTTGGAGAGGAAGAGGTTAGCTAATGAATTTATATCATGGGTATTATTGAATTCAGAATCCCAGTTAATATTGTGAAGTGCCTCTGTAAGATTGTCTAAAGCTGATTCACTGTGTAGCCTAAATGAAAGTTTCTTGCTTTTTGGTGGTGTTATGTCCATGTTCGCTATGAGAAAGGTAGGATAGTGGTCAGTTGTTCTGTCGTAGATTATACCAGATACAAGGGGAGCTGTTATGTTTGTCCATATGTGGTCCAAGGTAGTGGCTGATGTTTGAGTGACTCGGGTAGGTTTGGTGATAGTGGGGATTAGCATACAGGAGTTCATGCTGTTAAGGAAATAGTCAACTGGAGAGCAGTTTTGTTGACCCAGGTCAATATTAAAGTCTCCTCCCAGAATGATGTGGTTTTTGTTGAGATTGTTGTTTATAATAAGATTCCTTAGGTTGTCTGAGAAAGAAGCTATGTTAGTATTAGGAAATCTATAGATGGCTCCAATAGTCAAAGAGGATTTAAGGGATTTAATTGTAAACTGAGCAAAAGTATATTCACAGTAGTCATCTCTGTCACTAATAACACTGTTGCAGATAAATGTATCTCGGTAATATATAGCTGTGCCACCACCTTTTTTATTAGGCCTACAGTTATGAATGGCTTTATAACCAGCTAAGTTGTAGAGTTGGGTATAGTCTTTATTTAGCCAAGTTTCTGTTAAAATAATGAACGATAGGTTAGTACCTAGTGCTGTGAGTAGTGCATTTAAATCGTCAAAATGTTTACCAAGTGATCTAACATTTTGGTTATAAACTGATAGATAGGTGCTATTTTGGAGTTTGTTTTTAGCCTGGTGTGCTGTGAAATACTTACAATAGTGATGATCAATGTGCTGGTTGGTATAGATATGAGACAGAAGATTTTGATCAGGATCAATATCAGTGTGCATAGAGATGCAGAGGGATCACGATACAAGATACACGATAAAGCAAAACACAAGAATAAGAGCAGATACAATAAAATAGTAACAATTTAGAAGTAAAATAAAGATCCAATAGATAGCAGGGAGGACACAGAAGTTACATAAAATAAAACACAAAAAATCAGTAGGGACTGACAATATAAATGTAAAATAAAAAATAATAAGAAAAATAATAATCATAAAAAAAATGATCTTGAAGATAATTAGCTTAGTAATGGTTAATTAACAGGGTAATAAAAAACCCTAGGTTTAGTGACAAGGGGATTAACTAAGAACAAATAATTAAGAGTATAAAACAGGCAAAGATGACAAACAAAAAATAAAGTAAAAATTAAAATAAAAATAAAAATAAACACCTTTGGAAAGGAAAGGCAGAGCTTAAGTACACTTTGGTTGTATGTGAGACTACAAATTATGTTCTGGTTATTCAGCTGATATCCCACAGTCATCCAGGAAAGAAGTGAGGTGTGCTTCAGTGGTTATGACATAAGTTTTTCCAGAGTCAGTCTTCCTAGCTATTATTTTACCATCGCGCACAAAACAATGTTTAATAGCAGTGGATCTATTGCGAATTCCACGTAGTTTAAATAAGAGATTTTGTCTGAATCTGGTAAGACATTCGTTCACATAAACCTTGGATTTCCTAGCGACTGCAGCAGTGATAAGGTCTGACTTGCGGGAGCAGCTATCTAACTTCACGCGTATCCTTCTGTTGTTTGCACCAGATGATTTGGTACCCACTCTATAAGCTGACTTAATGTCTCTTGCTTCGATTGAATAATTCAACTTAGTACGCAATTCCTGGATCACGATGGCAGTACAGTCTTCTCTGTCAGTTTCATGGGGAAAATCCTGTGATGAGATGATGACAGAATCAAGGAGCTTAAGTTGGTCTGATTCGTCTTGGGTTGCAGTTTGTTGCTGTTGTAGGGAGTTAAAGTGGTTCTCTAACTTTTGTAACATCTCTTCTTGCTTCTTAGAGGTTTCTGCTGGTTTAAAGTTAGTAACCGAGATCCGAAGAGAGCTTAATTCATGTTCGAGGTGGCCGACTCTGGCAGACAGATCTTGGTTAGCCTTGTGCATTGCCAAAGCATCACTCTGAAGCTTCATTATCAGGTCCGACTGCTCTCGGATTATAGACTTTTGGTCATCATGTATTTGAGTCAATAATCTGAGCCATGGATTATCAGCGGGACGCTTAAAGTCAGTACATGGGGAGGCAGCTCGTTTAAGTTGCTCCATATGGTTACATAACTGTTGTAAGGCTCGAGTCAGTGACGACACTTCAATCAGCTGGGAAGGTTTGTTATTGTTGACGCAGGGAGGGTCGGTACTCCCCCCGGTAGCCCCTAAGGGGGAGACAGCCGCATTATTCCTGTTGCTAGCTTGGCTGGTTGGGTTCATCCTGATAGGTGTGCTATCATTCTTTACGGCCTTGCCGAGCTTAGAATTGTTTAGCATGGTAGCAGCAGAGATGTATGCAGCAGATGGGGTAGACTTGTTGATATGGCAGCAGCAAACGTCAGGTTAGCTTCCTCCAGGGAGCAACACTAATGAGGTCGAGATGAGGTAGTAGGTTAGGTTTTGTCGAATATTTCGGTCACATTTAGGTCACTGGGTACTTAGCTGCCTTCTGGGGTTGTTACATCATGTTAGGGATGTTGTGGGCTCAAGGAGCAGCTGATAAAGTTGGAGGGGGAGCAGGGTCGTCAGGAGCGGATGAGCGTTCGAGCGTGCGTATTGGGTAAACTACTGCAATTAGCATGGTATGGTGTCTACTATACCAAATATTGGATGGGTATAGGGTCCAATACCACCTGTTAGGTGGGTAAGGGGTCCAATACCACCCGCAGGATGGGTATGAGGGTCACATCCACCCACAGGATGGGTATGGGGATCACTTCCACCCACAGGAAGGGTATGGGGTCCAATACCATCCACTGGATGTGTATGGCGTCCACTACATCCCACAGGATGGGGTATGGGGCTCACAACCACCCACAGGATGGGTATGGGGTTTAATACCATCCACAGGATGAGTATGGCGTCCACTATCACCCACAGGATGGGTATGGGGCTCCAACCACCCACATTATAAGTATGGGGTCCAATAACACCCACTGGATGTGTATGGCGTCCATTGCCGCCCACAGGATGAGTATAGGGTCCAGTATAGCCAACAGGATTAGTATATAGGGTCCACTGCCGCCCACAGGGTCGGTAGGGGGTCCAATACCGCCCACAGGGTTGGTAGGGGGGTCCAATACCGCCCACAGGGTCGCTATGAAGTCAACTACCGCCCATCGTGTTTGCATAGTGTCCACTACCGCTAATAGTCCACTACCCCTCATAGTGTCGGTATGGGGGTCCATTTCTCTGAATAAAATGCAAAAAATGACTTGATTGTAACCTATCCACCGTTGCCCATTGGATGGGGGAGAGGGGGTTATGTGTAGGATAAACATATCAATTGTGACACTAGCCCTCCATATATGTCAGTTGCTTAAATTATAAACTGTACTTGTGGTCGGACTCGAGCCCATTGTTGATGTGACAATGTGCATTGACTTTTGTAACTAGCTTATCAAGATTATAACTTGCTTGGCTATATGAATTGTGGGGCTCAGTCCCTGAGCCCATTATGTGCCTCTGTAACACTCCACTATCGCTCATAGGATGGGTATGGGGTGCATAATAAATGAACTAAAATAAGCTCTGCCTTTTTGATAACATATACAATTATAAGCTTTATTTGTGAATCTCAATTAATTAAACAATATATCAAAGAGCCTGTAGGGTTCGGTGAGATGAGCGAAGAGACATGGGAGATTTTACATAAGTACAGTACATGGTAGTTTAAGTAGCGAACGCATGTAAACGAATAACGAGTACATATAACAAAACTATTGTCCTATGAAGTCGATTTAACTTCCAAACATATATTTTTTTAATAAATGTTAAATGTTTTCTGGCTAGTTATGTTAGATTTTATTAAAAATACGTATTCTACTTGTTAACATTATAATTTAAATTTGTGATAATTTGTGCAGAGAAGTGCGACAACTGGATATGCCAACAAACACTTTCCAAACAACGATATATCTTGGATAAGTCGCTCCACAACATTGACGCTTGGACCGTCGACTTCCTTTGATGCTACTTATTTACTTATTTCATAATGAAATTATATTAGTTTGGAGTAACTATATGTTTTCTCATGTTCTGCATTCAGCACCCACATTATAGTAAATATACCATATTACTTCATTACTTAAATAATGCTAGGAGGGTTTGAGTTGCTTTGGGTCTTTAGTGGACAGAATCTCCAATAGATGGGGCGAGAGTCGCTCCCTCTCTCTCGCCCGAGCAAGAGTCGAAACTTAATTTAAAATTGATATATCTTTGTTCTCGAACATGATATATTTCATTTGGTGAAATCATAATAATGTTCATATCTCGGTCTTTCTGGAGGCATATAAGATTTTAGGCTTCATTAGCGTATCTTTGTTAATTATACAATATATCGGCAAGTGCGTAGGCGTCTGCACTCCATGCCCGACAAGCTACTGAGCGCTACTATAAAAACATATGTATCTTCACTTGAGCTATAAATATGTCTATTGTAATGTATTTAAAATGAAGCTCTTATTTCTATCTTGCCTAAGACATATAAAACATTTGTGTTTATTAACGAATTTACGTGAAATAAACATTGATCTGAGAGAGAGTTGCTCTGTCGTTCAGTCTGTACGGGGTGGGAGCTCCGTAATTTTTAAAATACATGTATCTTCATTAGAACTTTAAATATGTCTATGGTAAAGTGTTTAAAGTGAAGCTTATATGTCTGCCTTTCTTGAGACATATAAAACATATGTTTATTAACGAATTCACTTGAAATAAACATTGTTCTGAGAGAGAGTTGCTCGGTCGATCAATCTGTCCGGGGTTAAAGCTCGGCTATTATAAAAGTACACGTATCTTCGCTTTAAATTTAAATATGCCCATGGTAAGGTATTTAGAATGAAGCTTATATTTATATCTTTCTTGTGACATATAAAACTCTTACGTTTATTAAGGAATCTGTGTGAAATAGGCATGGTTCTGAGATGAATGCTGCGGTTTTCGAGCTCGACGCGCGGCAATGGACGCCATACACATCCAGTGGGTGTTATTGGACCCTATACCCATTTTATTTGTGGTTGGAGCCCCATACCCATTCTATGGGTGGTTGGAGCCCCATACCCATCCTGTGGGTTGTAGTGGACGCCATACTCATCCTGTGGGTGGTATTGGACCCCATACCCTTCCTGTGGGTGGATGTGATCCCCATACTCATCCTGTGGGTGGATGTGACCCTCATACCCATCCTGTGGGTGGTATTGGACCCCTTTCCCACCTAACAGGTGGTAGTGGACAATATATCCTAGCTATAGTTGGTATAGTAGACACAATACCGTCCTGTTTGCAGTAGTTTACCCCATAGACATTCCAACGTAACATTCGTTTTCTGTTAGCGTTCCTACAAAACATCCTTTAAAGATTTGTAAAGCGCAAACTATGGTATATAATATTTATTGGTGAAGGACTGTTATTCTATGTAATAATTTTTAGTGCTTATTATAATTTACTAAGAACAACTAATATTTCTCAAGACAAAACTACGAGCCTTCAATAGGATATAGCTGATCTGTAATATTATAAGAGCATGGACAATAGTAGGTAAATTTCACAACCCATGTGGGACATGAAAACTACAATTTTCCTTATAATTGAACCAATCACGAATATTCTGCTATCTATGTTGACGGACGGGTACTGTGACACGTAAATTGGTACGTGAGGAAGAGTTTGGGCCTTGGTAAAAAAAGTAACTGGGAATATATCACATATTTACTAATTCATATTCAACATATTGACTTTAAGCATTAAGTCATATATGTGCTGTCTTGTGTGAGAACGGGTTGGTTGGGTGTGGGGTGGTCGGTGTGTTGGGTGTGGGTTGGGTGGTGTGTTGGGTGTGGGGTGGTTGGTGTGTTGGGTGTGGGGGTGGTTGGTGTGTTGGGTGTGGGGTGGTTGGTGTGTTGGGTGTGGGTTGGGTGGTGTGTTGGGTGTGGGTTGGGTGGTGTGTTGAGTGTGGGGTGGTTGGTGTGTTGGGTGTGGGTTGGGTGGTGTGTTGGTTGTGGGTTGGGTGGTTTTGGGAGTGGGGTGATTTTTTTCATTTAATTGATAAAGCACAATAAATACAATAAATCCGACAAAAACAGTACAAGCAGTGATCCGTGGAAAGCATAAAGGCAAAAACATGAGGACAATACAGAAAGGAAACACAAAACTGAAATACAAACCAACGCAAAACAAGAAACACTGAAATAACACAAGAAATACAAAGATACATCATATTATCTATATATATATATATATATATATATATATATATATATATATATATATATATATATATATATATATATATATATATATATATATATATATTTAATTTTACGATGAATAGGAAAACCAGGGATATACTGAACATCTTGTTTCAGATTCTTTACTTTAAAATGCATAACGTTTCGAATACTCGTATTCATCATCAGATCTAAAAGAAAAAACAGAAATCACAATCAAATAACTAGTAAACTAAGAACTCATACTGAATATAATTGCCTATCAAAGAACGGAAAATGCTTAAAAAACAAAACACTTTAGCGCACTTAAAGTGATCAATACAAAATAAAACTTATTAACTGTCACATATATAAACGCTAATTTAAAAATCCATTAGACTACAAGACGAAATTTATAACTTCTAAAACAAACCATTCTATTAAACTTACGTGAAGTGATCAGAAGTGAAACTTGATACCTAGCACATAGATACTAAACACTATAACAAATATTCATATAATGACTACAAATCTACAAAAAATGTATATAAAATACAAACAGAATAATCGACAATTATAAAGTACTAACCAAAATCTTATAAAAACTCAAATATTAAATAAAATTAAATACCAAAAAATTATATTATATATCCTAAATAAAAGATTATAATAATGTACAATGTCAAGACTTGAAATAAGTAAGAAAGGGCAAAGATATGGTAAACGAAACAAAATTATAATAAAATTAAACTACCAGAATGAACTATAAATCAATTTACAGGGCCTACTGTGCACTATACAGTGTACAATTGAACAGCTGAAAGGTTGCTATTTAACAGAGGCCGCAGCTCCTTTATATATAAGGATTCCATTACTCTCAAATCTGACTGGCCATTCATACAAGTGTCCAGAATTTTAAAATCAGATTCCAGCAGAGAATGATTAAACTCATAACAATGGTTTCTAATCTCCGAAAATGCTGGTTTAGACAATGGTAATCCAGTCCTAAAAGATAATCCCCGGTGCTCAAGTATCCTAATCTTAAAGTTCCGAATGGAACTCCCGATATATCCAGCATTACAGCTGGAACAATTATACATATATACGACATTTGAGCACAAGGGGGTAGGCACTTTATCTTTAAATTTAAAATAAGAGCCTATGGTATTTGTGTTGACAAAAATAAATCTAAAGTCTACTTGAGGATAACAATGCTGCAACAGTCTCCTCAAACGACTCCTTACAGAAAAAATAATAGTGCCATAAAATGGTAATTTAATATATTTAAGATCCCTTTCTACTGTAGTAATCCTACACGATGGGTGAAACTTCTTATTTAAGAAATTCCTTATAAAGGTATAAACCATATGCAAAGGATAACCATTATTTGAAAAAAAATTCACAAGAAAATTAATTTCTTTATCAAAGTTATTCCAATTTGAACATAAAACAAAGGCCCTATTCAGTAGTGTTAATTGCATTTTTCTTAAAAATATCAGGAACAAAAGAATTAAAATTTAAACCTAAACCAGTAAAAGTTGGTTTCCTAAAAACATTAGTGTTGAACCCATTAAGGTTATTCACTTTTACATCAAGAAACAACAATGAATTGTCCACTTCACACTCTGCAGTAAAACGTATATTACTATGTTGTGCATTAAGATACTCTCTAAATTTCTCAATATGACATTGGTCCTTGAATAACAAAAAAGTGTCATCTACATATCTCCTGTACAAGACTGGTTTAAAGGCCAAAGGACAATTATCAAGCCAATTTATTTAATGAAAACTCAAAAAAGCATTAGCCAGTGCAGGACCTAAAACTGGCAAAGTTTCTTGTTCCATTATTAGAACCATTAACGCATAATGAATTTAGTGTGAGAAATTCTCAGGATTTTGTAAAAGAACTTTCCTCTTTAAATTTTGAGTTCCCAACTATAATGGCCAGTTTCGATGTTGAATCACTTTTTACTAATATTCCTTTGTTAGAAACCATTGATATCTGTGTAAATCAATTATTTGCTGACACTAACTTAGTGTCTGGATTTTGTAGTAAAATATTCAGACGGCTGTTAGAAATAGCGGTTAAAGACTCCGTCTTTATGTTTAATAATAAATATTATAAACAAATTGATGGAGTAGCAATGGGGTCTCCTTTAGGTCCTGCACTGGCTAATGCTTTTTTGAGTTTTCATGAAATAAATTGGCTTGATAATTGTCCTTTGGCCTTTAAACCAGTCTTGTACAGGAGATATGTAGATGACACTTTTTTGTTGTTTAGGGACCAATGTCATATTGAGAAATTTAGAGAGTATCTTAATGCACAACATAGTAATATACGTTTTACTGCAGAGTGTGAAGTGGACAATTCATTGTCGTTTCTTGATGTATAAGTGAATAACCTTAATGGGTTCAACACTAATGTTTTTTGGAAACCAACTTTTACTGGTTTAGGTTTAAATTTTAATTCTTTTGTTCCTGATATTTTTAAGAAAAATGCAATTAACACTACTGAATAGGGCCTTTGTTTTATGTTCAAATTGGAATAACTTTGATAAAGAAATTAATTTTCTTGTGAATTTTTTTTCAAATAATGGTTATCCTTTGCATATGGTTTATACCTTTATAAGGAATTTCTTAAATAAGAAGTTTCACCCATCGTGTAGGATTACTACAGTGGAAAGGGATCTTAAATATATTAAATTACCATTTTATGGCACTATTATTTTTTCTGTAAGGAGTCGTTTGAGGAGACTGTTGCAGCATTGTTATCCTCAAGTAGACTTTAGATTTATTTTTGTCAACACAAATACCATAGGCTCTTATTTTAAATTTAAAGATAAAGTGCCTACCCCCTTGTGCTCAAATGTCGTATATATGTATAATTGTACCAGCTGTAATGCTGGATATATCGGGAGTTCCATTCGGAACTTTAAGATTAGGATACTTGAGCACCGGGGATTATCTTTTAGGACTAGATTACCATTGTCTAAACCAGCATTTTCGGAGATTAGAAACCATTGTTATGAGTTTAATCATTCTCTGCTGGAATCTGATTTTAAAATTCTGGACACTTTTATGAATGGCCAGTCAGATTTGAGAGTAATGGAATCCTTATATATAAAGGAGCTGCGGCCTCTGTTAAATAGCAACCTGTCAGCTGTTTAATTGTACACTGTATAGTGCACAGTAGGCCCTGTAAATTGATTTATAGTTCATTTTGGTAGTTTAATTTTATTATAATTTTGTTTCGTTTATCATGCCTTTGCCCTTTCTTACTTATTTCAAGTCTTGACATTGTACATTATTATAATCTTTTATTTAGGATATATAATACATTTTTTGGTATTTAATTTTATTTAATATTTGAGTTTTTATAAGATTTTGGTTAGTACTTTATAATTGTCGAATATTCTGTTTGTATTTTATATACATTTTTTGTAGATTTGTAGTCATTATATGAATATTTGTTATAGTGTTTAGTATCTATGTGTTAGGTATCAAGTTTCACTTCTGATCACTTCACGCAAGTTAAATAGAATGGTTTGTTTTAGTAGTTATAAATTTCGTCTTGTAGTCTAATGGATTTTTAAATTAGCTTTTATATATGTGACAGTTAATAAGTTTTATTTGTATTGATCACTTAAGTGCGCTTAAGTGTTTTGTTTTATTAAGCATTTTCCTTTCTTTGATAGGCAATTATATTCAGTATGAGTTCTTTGTTTACTAGTTATTTGATTGTGATTTCTGTTTTTTCTTTTAGATCTGATGATGAATACGAGAAGTATTCGAAACGTTATGAATTTTAAAGTAAAGAATCTGAAACAAGATGTTCAGTATATCCCTGGTTTTCCTATTCATCGTAAAATTAAGATTCCCGAAGGGAACATCGATCATAAAAATATATATATATATATATATATATATATATATATATATATATATATATATATATATATATATATATATATATATATATATATATATATACAGAACTAGCCCGCGGGAAAGAAACACGGTAATGAAAGAGCGGAACGCACAGGAACCGGGAAACAATGCTACAACCACACTCGAAACACACATGGAAAAAACACCGGAACACGCAGGAACCGGCAAAGAAACACAAACACAGACACCAGAAAGCACACACACACCCAACAGCTCTAGAAACAACACAAGAAACGTAACATGTAAAAAACACGGAACGTAACATGAAATAAACCAGTACAGTACAAACAAAACACAAAACAACGACCAACTGGGCGAGCCAAAAATATGAATACAAAACATACATACAGCAGACAGGCAACAAATACAAAATACAGGGAGTACACAAATCAATCCCACGTACTATGCATATTTTCCCTGCGCCAGAAAGCGCAAGCAGTAAGTCTCCCAAATCAGCATGACGTCATCGGACACTTGTCGATCAGATATGCACAAGGCCGAGGCATCATATCTGGTACCCCATAAATAAACCCCTTCACCCACGGCACCCAAATAGTAGAAGAGCACCAATGGGACCGGACGCACCCGGTCATCCTAATTGAGTTCCAAACACTGCGACTCACAGAGCACATCCCCAGAGGTCGTGACCACAGGGAGGGGTTTTGCACTGGGATTCGCTCTGGAATTCGCACTGGGTGTGGCACTGGTTTTCACACTAGCCTTCTCACGGGGCCTCGCACTAGGGGGACCCACAGAGGACGCAGACGTGCCAGGGCCCCCGCCACCGGGCACAGGAGCAGAGACCCCCAGGCGCACATCCTTCCTCAGCACCACGACACGGTCCCGGTCATCAGGGGACACTCCCACTGTGGTGCGCCAACAGCAGGAGGCGCAGGGGGCAATACAGGAGGTAACACTGAGCCCCCACAACACCGCCAACCATGATGGGAGACCCCAGAGCACCATACTCTCCCACCTCCACCTAATGCACACCACGAAGGGGAGACACTCGGAACTCACCTCGAGCGCTTGGAGACAGGCTGCCGGTCGTCCGAGCTATCATCCCGCATCACAACAGAACCCTCCGACGGGCGTGCCTTCAAAGCTCGGCCCCTGAGAACTGCAGCTTCAACAGCTGGGGGCACTGGACCACACATCGCAGGAGACAGCTCCTGCTGTGTGTGGTCCACCACCAAACATCCAGTGACAGGAGAAACCGTATCCAGGATCGGAACAGGCAGGGGTGGCCGAGACGGAGCGGGTTGGGGCGTCAGGGGCAAGGACGGCTCAGGCGGAGAAGCCAGCAGCGGGGGTGGGGCAACCCCCACATCAACATCCACACCACCATCTACATCCTCACCCAGGCGAGCCGCAGGGTCCAACACTGGGGCAGCAGCCAGCAGGGAAGCAACACGCATCCCAGCACTTGGAGACAGGTCTGGGGCCGACAACGGGAGAAAATCCTCCTCCCGGAAGAAGTTAACAAGGGTGACTCGGAGCTCCTCACACCCCGGAGCCTGGTGGCCCGGTAGGCCGCACGTGAAACATGTCCTGGGCTTGCCTGCATGAAATACACGAATAGGGAACCCCAACATCATGATGGAGGACGGTATAGGATCCCTGAAGCGCATGACATGAGTGCGGGACTCACACGAGATCCCCTTCCACCTCCCAGTGGGGACGGCGTTCATCCTCACATGAAGGACCCGCCAAAAAAACAAGCAAAGTACCGACGTAGAAGGTCCTCAGGAAACTAGAAGTTCGTCCCATGCACCGCCACATACGTTGTTGTACCACAGCGATCTGAAAAATGTCACTGACCCACCATCACTACGCAGAGTGAAGGAGCGCATATCATAGCGTGCGACGTCATCACGGTAAAGCCCTGAGGAGGCAAACTTGACAAACGCCTGCCTCCCAGCGAGCAGCTGCACACCACACACAGCTTCCACAGGAATACGCAACATGTCGAGTAACACCACTTCCACTGCCTGGTAATTACTATACACTGCCTGTGTAATTACTATATGAGTACTGGAACACTTGATGATATATTGGACTTGTATCCAAGATTGACCATGTAATGTATCATTTATACATTGTATGTATGTGATGTAACTATATAACCTGAGCTTGTAAAAGCACCTTAATCACCTTCAGTGATTAAGTGATTAATTGCACACTAGTTTCTCTGTCAGCTATCTCACCCTGTCAGAGTAAAAGAGACAAATGTATGTGAATGCATGTGTGTGTATATATGCATGTGTATATGTATATGTACGCATATTTGTGTGTGTGTGTATGTATGTTTATGTGTATAAAGTACATATGGAAGCTGATCAGAATTGCATTTCACCTTTGTAAATGCACAATAATGACACTTCGAACACTTTATGTAGGGCATACGTAAATCTGTGTATCTATGTATTTACGTATGTAGGTTAGCTTAGCATTTTAAAAGTACCAAATCGCCTTCTGTGGTTGATTGTTCAATAAATCCCTGAACTCTATGTTTAACTGATCTCTAACCCTGTCTATGGAGGACAGAAGAAAATGTATATATGCTGGTTAGCATTGTAAATGTGTGGCCACGTTTGTGATAGAAAATAATAATAATAATAAAAAAAAAAAACTGCCTGGTAGGAAGCATTCCCAGAAACGAAACAACTGTACCCCACGGCAGGCAAGAGCGCACTCTGTGTGGGGTGAGTGGTATAATTGGGTGTGGGTTGGTTGGTGTGTTAGGTATGGGTTAGGTGGGGTGTTGGGTGTGAGGTGGTTGGTGTGTTGGGTGTGGGTTGGGTGGTGTTATGGGTGTTGTGTGGTTAGTGTGTTGGGTGAGGGTTGGGTGGTGTTATGGATGTAGGTTGGGTGGTGTATTGGGTGTGGGGTGGTTGATGGGTTGGGTGAAGGTTGGGTGTAGGGTAGTTGGTGTGTTGGGTGTGAGTTGGGTGGTGTGTTGAGTGGTTGGTGTGTTGGGTGTTGGGTGTGTGAATTCTATGGGTGTGGGATGGGTAGTGTGTTGGATGGTTGGTGTGTGAGGTGGTTGGTGTGTTGGGTGTGGGTTGGAGTAGGTAGGATGTTGAGTGTGTATGGAGTTGGTAGGATGTGGGAGATTTGTGTGTTTAGTGTGTGTACTCACCTAGATGCAATGTATTCACCTAGTTGAGCTTCCAGGGGTTGAGCTCTGTGCTTTCGACCCGCCTTCAACTGTCAATCGACTTTTACTAACTACTATTTTTTTCTTCACACACACACACACACACACACACACACACACACACACACACACACACACACACACACACACACACACACACACACACACATTCACCCTGAATGAGTCAGAAATAAGGGAAGTCAAAGTTGAAGCCCACATAGGAATGAGTGACCACAGTGTACTGACTTTTGAGTACTTGGTGGAGATAGGGATAACCTATCCAAGGATGGGATTGGAGGGAAAAAGACTAAATTACCTAAGAGGAAAACATGACGAGATGAGGAACTTCCTCAGGGGAATACAATGGGAAACAGAACTTAGAGACAAAAATGTGCAGGACATGATGGATTTTGTCACCCAGAAGTGCCAGGAAGCTGCAGACAGGTTTATCCCCGTCCAAAAGGAGAAAAACGAAAAACAACAGAAAAACCCATGGTTCAATCAGGAATGCAAGGTAGCGAAGCAACTGAGTAAAAGAACATGGAGAAACTACAGAAATAACAGAACACTGGAGAGCAGGGAGAGATACCAGAGGGCCAGAAATGAGTACCTCAGAGTGAGGAGGGAAGCAGAGAGACAGTTTGAAAATGACATTGCGAGTAAAGCCAAGACCCAACCAAACCTGCTCCACAGCCACATCAGGAGGAAAACAGCAGTGAAGGAACAAGTGATGAAACTGCAAAAAGGGGAGAACAGATACCCAGAGAATGACAAGGAGGTGTGTGAAGAACTCAACAAGATATTCCAGGAGGTCTTCACAATAGAACAAGGAGAAGCCCCTGCACTAAATGAGGAGGAGGCAAACCAAGCAACCTTGGAGGAATTTGTCCTCTCCAGTGATGAGGTCAAAAGGTGTCTGCTGGATCTGGATGTGACAAATGCTGTTGGGCCTGACAGAAACTCACCATGGATACTAAAGGAAGGTGCAGAAGCTCTAAGTGTGCCTTTTTCTATGGTGTATAATAGGTCACTGGAAACAGGAGACATACCAGAAAGTTGGAAGACAGCTAACGTAATCCCAATATACAAGAAGGGTGACAGGCACTGAACTACAGGCCAGTTTCCCTAACTTGTATACCATGCAAGGTGATGGAGAAGATCGTGAGGAAAAGGCTCGTACAGCACCTGGAGGGAAATAACTTTGTAACGCACCACCAACATGGGTTCAGGGATGGTAAATTGTGCCTCACAGTTTTAATAGAATTCTATGACCAGGCAACAAAAATTAGGCAGGAAAGAGAAGGGTGGGCCGACTGCATTTTCCTGGACTGCCAGAAAGCCTTTAATACAGTACCCCATAAAAGGCTGTTAAAAAAGTTGGAGCAACAGGCAGGAGTAAAAGGGAAAGTGCTCCAGTGGATAAGGGAATACTTAAGCAACAGGAAACAGCGAGTAACGGTGAAAGGGGAGACATCAGAGTGGCGAGATGTCACCAGCGGAGTCCCACCGGGCTCAGTACTTGGACCCATCCTGTTTCTAATATATGTAAACGATTTTCAAGAGGGTATAGACTCGTTCCTCTCAATGTTTGCTGATGATGGAAAATTATGAGAAGAATCAAAACAGATGAAGATAGACAAACACTACAGGATGACCTGGACAAACTGGAGGAATGGTCTAGAAAATGGCTGCTAAAGTTCAACCTAGGAAAGTGTAAGGTAATGAAATTAGGCTAAGGGAGTAGGAGGCTGAACACAAGGTATCATCTGGGAGGTGAAATCCTGCAAGAATCAAATAGAGAGAAAGATCTGGGGGTTGATATCACACAGAACCTGTCCCCTGAGGCCCACATCAAAAGAATATCATTAGCGGCATATGCTAGACTGGCCAACATAAGAACTACCTTTAGAAACTTGTGTAAGGAATTGTTCAGGACCCTGTATACCACTTATGTAAGACCAATCCTGGAGTATGCAGCTCCAGCCTGGAGTCCATACCTAGTTAAGCACATGACAAAGTTAGAGAAGATTCAGCGGTATGACACCAGGCTCGTCCCGGAACTGAGAGGAATGAGCTACGATGGAAGGCTAAAGGAGCTGACCCTCACATTCCTGGAAAACAGAAGAGTAAGCGGAGACATGATAATCACCTATAAAATTCTCAGGAGAATTGACAGGGTGGACAAAGACAAACTCTGCAGCACGGGTGGGACACGAACAAGGGGACACAGGTGGAAACTTATTACATAGATGAGCCACAGAGACGTTAGAAAGAATTTTTTCAGTGTCAGAGTAGTTAATAAATGGAATGCACTAGGAAGTGATATGGTGGAGGCTGACTCCATACACAGTTTCAAATGTAGATATGATAGAGCCCAGTAGGCTCAGAAACCTGTACACCAGTTGATTGACAGTTAAGAGGCGGGACCAAAGAGCCAAAGCTCAACCCCCGCAAGGACAATTAAGTGAATACACACTCCCAGGAAACAGCTGTCTAACTCCCAAGTACGTATTTACTGCTAGGGGGCATCGTCGTAGGTTTCGTCTTATACAACGCATACGATGGTAATGCGACGTTCTTTGTAGAAGGACAGGTTGGTGCACGAGTGTGCATGTGTTATGGCGAGATTCTTCCTTCTGATAACTTCGGTAATCAATGTCACCTTGCCCCAATTTCTGTTTTGGTTGGTGGTGTGATAAGCTAAGATTTTGGTCAAATAATTAACTTCTGGTTAATTATTTGTTCAAAATAATTACACCTTTACCTATGAACTCTTTCAGAGGTTTAAAGGAACAAGGGAAACAGAGAGAAAGGAAGGTACTGGGAACGGCCCACACTCACAGACTGACTCGATGGCGGCTGCTGACTCCTTATGTGCCATGTGCTCTCAATTTTAATAACTATCCTTTTTTATTATTTGTTTATTTATTTATTGGCCGTGGGCGGTGGTGGAAAGGGTTACAGAGGCACATAAGGGGTTCAGGAATTGAACTCCATAGTTCGTTTAGTTAAGCAAGTGGCAGTCTTGTGAAGCTAGTTACACAATTGTTGATATTACATACACATGTACATATATATATATATATATATATATATATATATATATATATATATATATATATATATATATATATATATATATATATATATATATATATATATATATATAAGGCACAACTCTCCTAAACACGAGAGTGTTTACCACTTATGTAAGTGGTAAACCACACTACCATACAACTTTAGAACACTTTCCCACCAGGAGACTCGAACCCTAGCCAGCACAGAAGCCTTCCAGCAACTGGCATAACAGGTACGCCTTAACCCGCTCCACTACCTGCTCAGACCCTTAAAAGAGATGGTAATTTCGGAGTATTTAAATACACCAAAGATCACCACCTCCCAAGAGCACTAGAGCAAGTGAGGGGTCATTTATACGTTTATTTCATCAAGTCCCTGTTATATATATATATATATATATATACATATATATATATATATATATATATATATATATATATATATATATATATATATATATATATATATATATATATATATATATATATATATATATATATATTGTGACGATAATCTCTTTCCAGAGAGATTATCGGAAGATTATCGAGAGATTCAGGGAAGAGCCTGCTCTTCCCTACATCATTACGTCGTTAAAGTACAAGATACTATATAGAAGATACGTCCACCAGTATCGCCAAACGTTTTGCCCAGGAAGCAAATCGTACCATGCACACCCCGACACCCGGCCACAGCCCACCGTAACCAGCTAACTGCTCATACTCCGCCTGCCTGTTGCTGATTGGCTGGTGTCTCGCCGCACCTGCACTCACGCCACCACCGAGAGTCGATGTCTGGGCAGCAGCACGCCGTACTCGTCAGAAAATCTCTGTGCTCCTTGGAGTTGACATCTCTCGCTAGTAGACTAAGCCTTGGCTTTCGTGTACTAAGGGAGGTGGCAGCTTGAAGCCAGTTTTCCAGCACCTCACTTACTTAATTTATATTGCTATCACTATATCGTGCATTCTGGTCTTAGAGTAACTTTTCATTGCCAGTAATAATTCATGTTGTTTTGTTTGTTGACTTGTTATGAATTTTATGAGATTGCCTTTATTCATGTCTTGTTTTCTAGAGTAATTAAAATTTCATTGTTTATATACTTTGTGTTTTGTGTGTCTTCCCATTACCTTACCACAGACGCAAGGACAAACTTTTCTCTTTTTTTTTTTGTTATGTGACGAGGCCCTGCCCCCAGCTTTGAAACAGCCGAACACCAACGCTTTACCGTCACGTTAAATGGGGGCCTGTCCACGGAGCTTCACTCAGGTACTGGTGCCAAATTGTAAATTTGTGGTAAGCGTATTTGGCTTTGGTAAAGTAGCTTTTCACTATTTTCAATATTCAATTTTATTTTCATATGGTGCTGTGTGTATTGTGCATTCCGAGAGTAGCATATGGTGAAGGTGAGACAACTTTGGATTACGTGGTGACTGTAGGCCTCAGTCATTCTCTTAATTGATCATCTCTCCCTCCGTGTTATTACTCGTGTTTACCATCTTTTGTCCCTAGGATATTTCTCATATTTTCGGCAGATCATCATATTGGTACCCTGGTACTGTGGTCTGTCCCCGGGTCAAGTGCACCTAATCTTCTGCAATCTGACAGTAGGAGGATAAAGAGGGCCATAGTTCCTCTCGCACGAACTTTAGTTGCTGAATTGGGACCTCAGCAGCAGTTCTCGTCACCAGTTGACACCTCGCACCCCTACACGTCGGTCAGAGATGATGATATTTACATTGGTAGGGAATTAGCCTTCTTTTTCAGAGCACAAAAGTTCGCTAATTCTGTAAGTATCATATTAATTTCAGTGGGAAAAACTTGCTTATGTCCTATAGAGACTCGGCAAGGTATGCCTACATTCTTGGACTACCTATTTTACTTTTGAGGCAATTAACTGTTTCATTTGTTTTAGAAACTCAGTTTCGCTTATTTAGTAGGATTTTCTTGCCCTTATCCTCTTACATTGAGTACCGGGTACAAGATTTCCTGCGACCTTGATTTATTAATCATTTATCATCTTGAAATTAACATTAATTGTTAACGATTCCACAGGATAGGTACCAGTTGCCACGTTGTCCTGTTTCTGACATTCACCATATCACAACAGTATATTCGTTGTGCATTTATTTGCTAATTTCACCATGTTTCGTCTCCAAGCTTTCCGTACAGATCCAGCAGGTGAAATAGGGACTTTAAGTCGTGCCAAGAGGACTGAATTACAAACTCTTGCACATGAGTATCAACTAGAAGATCCCTACCAAGCCAACAAAAATGAAATACATAACCTGTTACTGGATCATCTCTTAGAGAATGGTAAGATAGACTCTGAAACTCACAAAACTTACTTTATTGCAGATAAAACTGATTTGGCAACGATGAAACTCAAAATAGAGCTGGCCAAGATCGAACGCGAGCAACAAAGGGAAGCAGCTGCCATACGAAAGGAAGAAAAGGAACGTGAAGCTGCCTTGAGGAAAGAAGAACAAGAACGTGAGATTGCAATACTCCGTGAGCGGGAACGAATACAGCTTGAAACAAAACAACGCCAATTGGAGATGCAACGCGACCATGACAAACAACAAGCAACTCTGGCTGTGGAATGTCGTCAACGAGAATTCGCGTTGGAAACTTCACACCTCGCTCAACGCCAGCAAGCTACCGCCAATCTTCCTGTCAGTTTCAATATATCACATGCAAGTAAGTTAATGCCACCATTCGTAGAGACAGAAGTTGATGTGTTTTTCACCACCTTTGAAACCCTTGCTAATCAACTTAGTTGGCCTGCCGACCAATGGGCAACCCTTCTCAGAGTACATCTCACAGGTAGAGCTGCAGTTACACTCAGTACTTTGGCGACTGAGAATGACTACCAGACTCTGAAACAAGCAGTGTTGGACGCCTACCTTCTCTCCACCGAAAGTTATCGAAGGAAATTCCGTGACCACCTGAAGGCAAGTACCACTACCTTTCTCGAATTTGCTAATACCAAAAGGAGATATTTTATGAAATGGCTGGAAGCAGCACATGTCTCTACCTTTGCAGAACTCGTCAACCTCATGCTAGTTGAAGAATTCTTGAGGCGTGTGCCGCCTCCTGTCCGTCTATATTTAGCAGATAAAGAAGAAACCGACTACCTGAAGTGTGCTAAGTCGGCTGACACTTACAGCCTCATCCACCGGCTGACACCAGAACCATCTTCCAGTAAGAAGTCTTGGTACAGTTACGAGAAAGTGAGTACCGATCAAGCTGGCTCGCAATTGTGCTGTAAGTATTGTAAACTCTATGGACATACCATAGATAAATGTGGTAAGTCTCAATACAAAGGAAACACCGAATCGCCTAAACCCAAACAGACTCCTCCTAAGTCCGGTAAGCCGGTGATGAATGTTGGTGTTCATGTTAATGATCTTTCTCTTGTCAGTAAACACCTGTATACTGGAACTGTCTCTGCCAACGGTTCAAATCCGGAGGGACGTTTCAAACTGAAGATCTTGAGGGACACAGCGGCTCTTCAATCAATTATTTTGAAATCAGCTGTGCCCAATATCGCCTACACCGGAGAAACTGTTTTCATCACTGACCTCACTGCTACCACTCCTTATCCTCTCGCCAGAGTCCACCTGGATTGTCCCTTCGTGACCGGAGAAGTCCAAGTCGCTGTCAGGGAAAAGCCTTTTCCCATCCCTGGAGTGCAACTTCTCCTGGGCAACGACTTGGCAGAAGACCTGCAACCGACCAACCTGATCGTCATCTTCTTGAGATGATTTCGGGGCTTTAGTGTCCCCGCGGCCCGGTCCTCGACCAAGCCTCCACCCCCAGGAAGCAGCCCGTGACAGCTGACTAACACCCAGGTACCTATTTTACTGCTAGGTAACAGGGGCATAGGGTGAAAGAAACTCTGCCCATTGTTTCTCGCCGGCGCCTGGGATAGAACCCAGGACCACAGGATCACAAGTCCAGCGTGCTGTCCGCTCGGCCGACCGACTCCTAAAGTCATGGACAAACCCCAGGTGTGTACCTCTGTAATGGATAATCCCATCTTTGAGTATGTTCCAGCAAAGGTTCAAAAGAGTGATGAAGTTTCTCCTCCGGTTTTAGTGACCACCCGTGCACAAGCTGCACGACCACAGCCAGCTGACTCTACTGCTACCGCTGTCCCTCAAGACCCTCAGAAACTACCCCCGAATCTGACCAAGTTGGAGTTCCGTAAGTTACAGAGGGAAGATCTTACCTTGACACCATTATTTTTCCAGGCTGAGACTCAAGCTGACAGTATTCCTGGGTTCTTTCTAGAGAACGAGTTGCTCTACCGCAGATATAGACCCAGTAAACTGAAGGAGGAGGACGATTGGGCCAACGTCGAACAACTAGTGATTCCTGCCAGCCTGCGGCCCACTATTCTACACCTGGCCCACGGAGCACTCTCACACTACGGATTTAACAAGACCTACCACGGAATCCGTCAAGACTACTACTGGCCAGGTATGGTAAATAGCGTCAAACAGTACGTCAAACAGTGTCATACATGTCAGATGGCAGGTAAACCGAACATCTCTATCCCCAGAGCACCACTGACTCCCATACAGGTGCCTGCGGAACCTTTCCACAGACTTATTATAGACTGTGTTGGTCCTTTACCTCGGACCAGTTCAGGTAACGCCTATATCTTAACCATCCTGTGTCCTACCACCAGATTCCCCCTAGCAGTTCCAGTAAAGAATATTACGGCTGCTACGGTTGTGAAACACTTATTGAAGATCTTCACCCAGTATGAATTTCCAAGGGAGGTTCAGAGCGACTGTGGCACCAACTTCACCAGTGATCTCTTCAAGAGGACACTGGAAGAGTTCAACATCAAACAGGTATTGTCCAGCCCCTATCATCCTGCTTCACAGGGTTCTCTTGAGCGTAGTCATCAGACTATTAAAGCACTCCTGAAGAAGTTTTGTAATGAAACCTCTAAGGATTGGGATAAGCAAATTGACCTGATAATGTGTATCTTTAGAAGTCTTCCCAATGAGTCTCTAGGAGTATCTCCTTATGAGATGCTCTACGGACGTAAGTGCCGTACTCCTCTCAAAGCTTTCAAAGACTCTCTACGTGATGCCACCTTCAGTGAGCATCAGAATGTGCCCCAGTTTCTTCAAAACCTACAACACATTCTAGAGAGGGTCCACAGTTTTGCCCAAGATAATCTATTGAAAGCACAGGAGAGGATGAAGACTCATTACGACCAGACCAGCAAAGTAAGGAAATTTAAACCGGGAGACTTCGTGCTTGCTTATTTCCCTATCCCAGGTTCTCCTTTGCAAAACAGGTTTTCAGGACCCTACCGCATCAAGGAGTGCAGAAACAACCACAACTACGTTCTAGAGACTCCAGATAGGCGGCAGAAGACCCAGTTGTGCCACGTCAACCTCCTGAAGCTATATAACGGTACTCCTCCCACTGTCATGATAACCTACTCTTCCTTTAAAGTGCCATACATCCACAGTGAGACCTTCCCTGCTTCTCCTCCCGAAAGCACTGACACGGAGTCAGCGCTTTCCAATTCGGAAATCCTAACTGATCTTCACAATTATTTTCAGGAGAATCATAGTGCACCTCTCATCAAGATTTTCAAAGAACATCAGGAGTTGTTCCGAGATGATCCACAAGAGTGTAATGTTACCCAGCACGACATCCAACTGCTCCCTGACACCCGGCCGATTCGTCAACCCTTCTACCGAATCAGCCCTAGCAAGAAGGAAGTCATGCGTGCTGAGGTGCAGTACCTCTTGGATCATGGACTGGCTACACCTTGTGAGTCCCCCTGGGCCTTACCCTGTATCTTGGTGCCAAAACCCCAAGGTAAGGTGAGACTTTGTACGGATTACCGTAAATTAAATAATGTGACTGTCAAGGATGCATACCCGTTGCCAAGGATAGATGACATTCTTGACGCCATTGGTAATGCCCAGTACTTGTCCCAAGTGGACTTGCTTAAGGGGTATTACCAAGTGTGTCTAACAGAGCGAGCCAAAGAAATATCTGCCTTTATCACTCCCTTTGGACTTTTCAGATATGAACGCCTTCCTTTCGGACTATGTAATGCCCCGGCCACCTTTCAGAGAGCTATCAACCGCGTCATCCAGGGCTTGGATAACACCTACGCCTATTTGGATGATATCGTCGTAGCATCCAACACCTGGAGCGAACGTCTGCTCCAGCTGCAACGACTGTTCGCCAAGCTCCTGACAGCCGGCCTCACCATCAACCTGGGCAAGTCCACCTTTGCCAAAGGTAAAGTGCGTTATCTGGGTCATGTAATTGGGAGTGGCAGCCTAGCTCCGTTAGACACACACACTCAAGCCATCCAGCATTATCCACAGCCTACCACCAGGAAGCAGCTCCTGCGCTTCCTTGGTCTTGCCTCCTACTACCGTAGGTTTGTGAGAAATTTTAGTACGGTAGCAACACCCTTAATTACTTTAACCAGTCCCAAGCAACGGTATAATTGGACCATGCAGCAAACCGTTGCTTTCGAACAACTCAAATTCCTCCTCTGTTCTAATCCTATTCTCGCCTCGCCAGATATCACCAAGCCTTTCATCCTACATGTCGACGCCAGTGGTACCGGCATCGGTGGTGTCCTGATGCAGCAACGAGGCGAGGAGGTTCTACCTGTCAGCTACTACAGCTACAAGTTGAAACCCCACCAGAGGAACTACAGCACTATCGAGAAGGAGCTACTCTCCATCGTCCTGAATCTCCAGCACTTTGCTCCATACCTACAAGGTGCCAGGTCTACCACCATCTTCTCAGACCACAATCCTCTCCGCTTCTTACATCAAGCCCAATTCAATAACCAACGTCTTCTACAATGGGCTTTATATCTGCAAGATTTCAACCTGGAGATCTGCTATATCAAGGGTTCTGACAACATCATAGCCGACGCCCTCTCCAGAGTCTATGAAGTAGAAGCAACTCCAACTATCACTCCACCACATGAAGACGTAACTTCTTCCAGAACCGCAGGCTTCGGGGGAGAGTTGTGACGATAATCTCTTTCAAGAGAGATTGAGCCTGCTCTTCCCTGCATCATTACGTCGTTAAAGTACAAGATACTATATAGAAGATACGTCCACCAGTATCGCCAAACGTTTTGCCCAGGAAGCAAATCGTACCATGCACACCCCGACACCCGGCCACAGCCCACCGTAACCAGCAAACTGCTCATACTCCGCCTGCCTGTTGCTGATTGGCTGGTGTCTCGCCGCACCTGCACTCCCGCCACCACCGAGAGTCGATGTCTGGGCAGCAGCACGCCGTACTCGTCAGAATATCTCTGTGCTCCTTGGAGTTGACATCTCTCGCTAGTAGACTAAGCCTTGACTTTCGTGTACTAAGGGAGGTGGCAGCTTGAAGCCAGTATTCCAGCACCTCACTTATTTAATTTATATTGCTATCACTATATCGTGCATTCTGGTCTTAGAGTAACTTGTCATTG
>NC_091181.1:23952159-24037159 GCF_040958095.1 Procambarus clarkii
GTTAATTTCATCAAGTCCCTGTTAATATGGGAAGACACAGTGTCTATGCTTAAGGCACAACTCTCCTCAACACGAGAGTTAAGTATACAACTTTAGAACACTTTCCCACCAGGAGACTCGAACCCTAGCCAGCACAGAAACCTTCCAGCAACTGGCATAACAGGTACGCCTTAACCCTCTCCACCACCTACTCAGACCCCAAAAGAGATGGTAATTTCGGAGTATTTAAATACACCAAAGATCACCACCTCCCAAGAGCACTAGAGCAAGTGAGGGGTCATTTAGACGTTAATTTCATCAAGTCCCTTAGTCCAAGTTAATTTCATCAAAGTTGTATACTTAACTCTCGTGTTTAGGAGAGTTGTGCCTTAAGCATAGACACTGTGTCTTCCCATATTAACAGGGACTTGATGAAATTAACGTCTAAATGACCCCTCACTTGCTCTAGTGCTCTTGGGAGGTGGTGATCTTTGGTGTATTTAAATACTCCGAAATTACCATCTCTTTTGGGGTCTGAGTAGGTGGTGGAGAGGGTTAAGGCATACCTGTTATGCCAGTTGCTGGAAGGCTTCTGTGCTGGCTAGGGTTCGAGTCTCCTGGTGGGAAAGTGTTCTAAAGTTGTATACTTAACTCTCGTGTTTAGGAGAGTTGTGCCTTAAGCATAGACACTGTGTCTTCCCATATTAACAGGGACTTGATGAAATTAACGTCTAAATGACCCCTCACTTGCTCTAGTGCTCTTAGGAGGTGGTGATCTTTGGTGTATTTAAATACTCCGAAATTACCATCTCTTTTGGGGTCTGAGTAGGTGGTGGAGAGGGTTAAGGCGTACCTGTTATGCCAGTTGCTGGAAGGCTTCTGTGCTGGCTAGGGTTCGAGTCTCCTGGTGGGAAAGTGTTCTAAAGTTGTATACTTAACTCTCGTGTTTAGGAGAGTTGTGCCTTAAGCATAGACACTGTGTCTTCCCATATTAACAGGGACTTGATGAAATTAACGTCTAAATGACCCCTCACTTGCTCTAGTGCTCTTGGGATGTGGTGATCTTTGGTGTATTTAAATACTCCGAAATTACCATCTCTTTTGGGGTCTGAGTAGGTGGTGGAGAGGGTTAAGGCGTACCTGTTATGCCAGTTGCTGGAAGGCTTCTGTGCTGGCTAGGGTTCGAGTCTCCTGGTGGGAAAGTGTTCTAAAGTTGTATACTTAACTCTCGTGTTTAGGAGAGTTGTGCCTTAAGCATAGACACTGTGTCTTCCCATATTAACAGGGACTTGATGAAATTAACGTCTAAATGACCCATCACTTGCTCTAGTGCTCTTGGGGGGTGGTGATCTTTGGTGTATTTAAATACTCCGAAATTACCATCTGTTTTGGGGTCTGAGTAGGTGGTGGAGAGGGTTAAGGCGTACCTGTTATGCCAGTTGCTGGAAGGCTTCTGTGATGGCTAGGGTTCGAGTCTCCTGGTGGGAAAGTGTTCTAAACTTTCGTATACGTACGTATATATGTCGTACCTAGTAGCCAGAACGCACTTTTCAGCCTACTATGCAGGGCCCGATTTGCCTAATAAGGCAAGTTTTCATGAATTAATTGTTTTTCGACTACCTAACCTACCTAACCTAACCTAACCTAACTTTTTTGGCTACCTAACCTAACCTATAAAGATAGGTTAGGTTAGGTTAGGTAGGGTTGGTTAGGTTCGGTCATATATCTACGTTAATTTTAACTCCAATAAAAAATTTGACCTCATACATAATAAAATGGGTAGTTTTATCATTTCATAAGTAAAAAATTAGAGAAAATATATTAATTCAGGAAAACTTGGCTTATTAGGCAAATCGGGCCTTGCATAGTTGGCTGAGAAGTACGTTCTGGCTACTAGGTACGACATATATATATATATATATATATATATATATATATGTCGTACCTAGTAGCCAGAACGTCGTACTTGGCTTATTATGCAAGGCCAGATTTGCCTAATAAGCCAAGTTTTCCTGAATTAATATATTTTCTCAATTTTTTTTCTTATGAAATGATAAAGCTACCCATTTCAGTATGTATGAGGTCAATTTTTTTTTATTTTAGTTAAAATTAACGTAGATATATGACCGAACCTAACCAACCCTACCTAACCTAACCTAACCTATCTTTATAGGTTAGGTTTGGTTAGGTAGCCGAAAAAGTTAGGTTAGGTTAGGTTAGGTAGTCGAAAAATAAATAATTCATGAAAAGTTGGCTTATTAGGCAAATCGGGTCTTGCATAGTAGGCTGAGAAGTGCGTTCTGGCTACTAGGTACGACATATATATATATATACATATATAAATATATATATATATATATATATATATATATATATATATATATATATATATATATATATATATATATATATATATATATATATATATATATATAAATTTGTGAGGGTACCATCTCTGGTGCCAATGTGGAGACCCATAGCCTCGGAGAAGAAAATAAAAAGTATTCAGAGGAGACCTTGTGGTTTCTCACTGAACACTAATATTATCTTCTCCTACCACCCCCATTCTTTTGTATGTACATATATATATATTTGCTTTATTTGAACTTTGTTACAAAAAAGGAGTTACATATAGGTTACAAAGATGGTTATCATAGGTTGTCGAGTTCCTCCAGCTCCTCAGATGGCGGGCAGGAACCCTGGATGCAGTGCGCATTTCCCCTCTGTATCGCCAAGCTGAGGCGCTGGAAAAGAAAGCTGGCAGCTCTAGGGTCCCTTGTTTCAATGAGCCTAGAACCCAGTTCCTTAAAAAAACTGGTAGCACTTTTACCCCAGGCGCCGAGTGTCTCAGAAGCAATGGGGACAAAATTGTAGTGGTGATCCAGTTCTCTATACTTACGGGATTTGGCTGCTTCCCTGTGGGTGGCAGCGCCACCTGGTTGTGCAACACTGAGGTCAATGTAGGTGTTAGCCAGGGTTGATACGCACGTGTAGTCCCATACCAACTGCTTGCCATTCTTCCAGGGGTTCACTGTGATACCATCCGGGCGACCAATAAGAGCATCAGAGTTACGGGGCGTTAGGTAACGGGGCTCTCTTTCAGCTGGGCATCCAGCTGTGGTGAGGCTCCTCTTGATGATGTCGTTAACTTCACTGTGCCTCGAGTGCCATCCCCCTGTGCTTTGGCAGAGTAGACCATGGTGGCCGTACCTGTCAGCCATCACCTCGCCGCAAATACACCTATATCTGGTGTGGATTGGGGCAGCAAGGTGGAGGGCCACAGCAATTCGGAGGGTGTGTGTTGTGAGACGCGTGCCAGTTGCCGACATTGGGGTTGCTAACAGGAAATCCCCGGCACGTGGGGCTGCTAATGCTGTGAGGCGAGCAATGTCATGTTGTGTTGTTGCAGCACCCAGGCACTCTGCAGCAACTTGGTCTACAATGGGGCCATCCCAGCTGGATTGCTTGTGGGCTTTTGGGGATGATGGTTGAGGAGATGGGCCTGCACGAGAGGCCCACTCTGTGGCACAGCGTGTAAAATTGGGATCATGTACACCTGCCAGCTGATGTCAGTGGGGAGGTAGAATTTCCTTCACAAGGTCGTCGGATGCTGATAAGGAGGACAGGAAGGCTGGAACAGCGATTTGCGTTGCTGTTCGAACTCCGAGGCCCCCAAGTCTTACGGGAAGAGAGGCTTGTTTCCACTGTAGGTCATCAAGAGAGAGGTTAAGGGCTTTTTCTAGCATTGATTTCAGTAACCGGTCATACTCACTTAGTTTTTGGCTACTGTAAGATGGTGAACACCTCAGAAAGTAGGTTAACCTGGGGAGGGACAGACATCTGGTGATGAGGTAGAGTGCATCATGAGCATCAATATCCTCAATCCTCCCATCCATCCTCTTAAGGTCGGCGATTTTCTTATCAAGGACCTCATGGATGGCTTTCAACCCCAGGGGAGCTCCTAGGAGTGTGCTGTCTTCATGTTTAGTTTTATGGATATTTGGCAGAAGACCCTCTATTCTCTCTACGATGCCCTGGTTGGAGCATATTATGTCACATTTAGAAGGGTTCAGGGTGAGTTCTAAAACTGCACCTTGCTCCTGGATTTTTCTGATGTCCTCCAGGAGGGAGTCTTGGGAACCAGCTAGGGTACCATCATCCAAGAACCAGATGTTAAGCTCGCTGGACAGGACCTCTGTGACTTGTTTGATGACTAAGCAGAAAAGGAGAGGAGCAAGGGGGTCACCCTGTTGGACGCCTTCCCGCGAGTCAATTTCATGTTCGCCAAAAAGTACATATATACAATATATATATATATATATATATATATATATATATATATATATATATATATATATATATATATATATATATATATATATGTGTGTATATCACGAAAATAAACACGTGATTAAGAATGTGACAATGTCAGACCACGGAGGAAAAATGAAACAGGAAATTTCCTTAAGTACTTTCGTATATTAAATACATCTTCAGAAGGTCATTTTACAGATCGAGTGATGGGTATAAATAGGCAGGAGAGAGTGGTGAAGTAAGGTGAGGTACAATACTTGGACAACGCAGAAGGCCCATTGGCCCATCAGATGCACCCAATTGGCCCATCCGATGTAGCCCAATGGCCCATCTGATACAGCAGACATACAAGCATAATGCATAGGTAATTATAACATAAAGAGGTAAATATATAGAATAAATTAGTGAGACAAATGTTTTTCAATGATTCTACTTAAATCGCCCTTTAGCTGATCTATTAGAAATGGATCTAAGTTATATAGACCACTGCTAATATTCAAATTACTTTCTTTGGTGATCTGTATCAAAGCGGATTCAATTATGTTTCTGTTATAGGTGCTTTTACAATTTGTTATTGAAGACGCACTCTCCCAATCAATTTGGTGAGCTTTTTCTGACAAATGCACAAACAAAGCATTAGATAATTGGCCATGTCTTACAGAGTATTTATGTTGCGATATTCTACATTTTAAATCTTTAGATGTTTGCCCGACATAGAACTTATTACATTCCTTACAAGGTATTTTATAAATGACGCAATTATCACTACGAGGGCTGTTCCTTACTAATAGCTTACCAACAGTGTTTTCGTAGCTAAACATTACATCTATATTAAAAAGTTTCAAGGCCTTGACAATATTCTCAAACCCAGAGAAATATGGTAAACATAACACATTCTTTGGGCGAGTCCTTTCACTGCATACATTATTATAATATGTACGACGAGCTTTGTTACGACAAACTTCCAAAAAATTCAGTGGGTAACAAAGCTTAAGACCAGTCGAATCAATATTCTTAAATTCTTCATCTAAGAATTCTGGACTTACAACTCGAAGAGCTCTTAAATACATTGAAGAAAAAATTGATCTCTATCGCCATTGCTCTCAAACCTGTACATGGAATTCTTTGAAAAGAAATTTGTTTCAAAAATAACTCCTGGAATCATTCCTTGGTTTAGATATGTTGATGATATCTTGTGCATTTGGCCTTCAGATGTAAACACAGACGAATTTGTAGCCAAACTTAATGACCAAGTCACCTCCATAAAATTTACTATGGAGACTGAAATTGATAAATGCTTGCCATTCTTAGATGTGCTTATTCATAGGGAAAACTCTTCATTAAAGTTTAGTGTTTACAGAAAACCTACGAACAATTTATCTTATGTTCATTATTTTTCAGGGCATAAATACAATGTAAAAAAGTCAATTTTTTCTTCAATGTATTTAAGAGCTCTTCGAGTTGTAAGTCCAGAATTCTTAGATGAAGAATTTAAGAATATTGATTCGACTGGTCTTAAGCTTTGTTACCCACTGAATTTTTTGGAAGTTTGTCGTAACAAAGCTCGTCGTACATATTATAATAATGTATGCAGTGAAAGGACTCGCCCAAAGAATGTGTTATGTTTACCATATTTCTCTGGGTTTGAGAATATTGTCAAGGCCTTGAAACTTTTTAATATAGATGTAATGTTTAGCTACGAAAACACTGTTGGTAAGCTATTAGTAAGGAACAGCCCTCGTAGTGATAATTGCGTCATTTATAAAATACCTTGTAAGGAATGTAATAAGTTCTATGTCGGGCAAACATCTAAAGATTTAAAATGTAGAATATCGCAACATAAATACTCTGTAAGACATGGCCAATTATCTAATGCTTTGTTTGTGCATTTGTCAGAAAAAGCTCACCAAATTGATTGGGAGAGTGCGTCTTCAATAACAAATTGTAAAAGCACCTATAACAGAAACATAATTGAATCCGCTTTGATACAGATCACCAAAGAAAGTAATTTGAATATTAGCAGTGGTCTATATAACTTAGATCCATTTCTAATAGATCAGCTAAAGGGCGATTTAAGTAGAATCATTGAAAAACATTTGTCTCACTAATTTATTCTATATATTTACCTCTTTATGTTATAATTACCTATGCATTATGCTTGTATGTCTGCTGTATCAGATGGGCCATTGGGCTACATCGGATGGGCCAATTGGGTGCATCTGATGGGCCAATGGGCCTTCTGCGTTGTCCAAGTATTGTACCTCACCTTACTTCACCACTCTCTCCTGCCTATTTATACCCATCACTCGATCTGTAAAATGACCTTCTGAAGATGTATTTAATATACGAAAGTACTTAAGGAAATTTCCTGTTTCATTTTTCCTTGGTCTGACATTGTCATATATATATATATATATATATACATATATATATATGTATATATATATATATATATATATATATATATATATATATATATATATATATATATATATATATATATATACATATATATATATAAATATATATATATATATATATATATACATATATATATATGTATATATATATATATATATATATATATATATATATATATACATATATATATATATAAATATATATATATATATATATATATATATATATATATATGTGTGTGTGTGTGTGTGTACATGTGTATGTAATATCAACAATTGTGTAACTAGCTTCACAAGACTGCCACTTGCTTAACTAAACGAAGTATGGAGTTATATTCCTGAACCCATTATGTGCCTCTGTAACCCTTTCCACCACCACCCACGGCAAATAAATAAATAAATAATAAAAAGGGATATATATATATATATATATGTATATATATATATATATATATATATATATATATATATATATATATATATATATATATATATATATATATATATATATATGCGGAAAATCCACAGAGAAATATGAAATGAGGTGAACGTTTCAGCTTTGTTAAAGCCTTTGTCAACACCAGACTGACTAAGGAGAAGGGAGAAGGGGGAGGATATATAGGCCGACACCTGACCAACCCATCCCTAGGGTTGGTCAGGTGTAATTAACCAAAAACAGGTATAGCTTAGATTAGAATGGTCAAAGAGGATTAAGCGGTCAGAGAATAAGGATGAAAGATTAAAGAAAAGCCTCATGAACACACAATATATGAATATACAATTATAATGAGACATTGCAAGCCTCTCTATCAGAGTTGTTTCTTAAACTGTTGTGCAATATTATAACTTAAAAATGGATCAAGTTTGTACATTCCAGTACTAACATTAAGAAGATTTGGACACTGACTGATTAGAGCAGACTAGAGCGTGGAACGGAATTTGATTGAGTCTGCTCTAATCAGTCAGTGTTCAAATCTTCTTAATGTTAGTACTGGAATGTACAAACTTGATCCATTTTTAAGTTATAATTTATTTATAATTTATAGAATTTATTATATTCTGTATTTATCCCTCTAACTATTTTCTTAGCATCAGGGCTTAATTGAAATAGGAGTTCTCCAAAACTCATTTTCGTATTTTTAAGGTGAAGAAAAGAAGTGATTTACTATAGAGTGTATTACACTTATTTGTATAATTTGCACGACGTTTCGAACCTCCATGGTTCATTCTCAAGTGAACAGATCTTACAATACTAGTTGATTTTATACCCGCATTAGGTCAGGTGATAATACAATGAAGGTGAAAACATGGGGGGATACATAAGGGATAAACATAGGGGCTGCAGAAGGCTTATTGGCCCATACGAGGCATCTCCTATCCAAACACAAAGATTAATCCAGTGTAATTGGCCTGTTATGTTGGACATTGTCTTCTGTGTTGGCATCGATATGTTCTTGTCTTGTCCTTACTCTCATGGTGGGTAGAGTAAATAGTTCCGTGATTTGGGTGTTCATGGTAGGTCGCTCTATTCTTATGTGAATTGCCTCAAGAATTTGTAATCTTCTTGAATCTTGGGTTTTGTCTATTATGCAAGTATTCTTGTTCAACATTTCTCTTGTTAGAGTAATGTCATGGGCTTGTCTCATGTGATTCCTAGGGGCACCAGATTGAAGATGGCATGTCAAACGCCTCGTCAGCTTGGTCGACGTCATACCTATGTACTTACATTGAAGGTTACATCCTTCGTGGGGGCAAGTGTACATGTATACAACGCTTGACTGCTGTAGAGGGTTCTCCGAACATATAAGAGATTATATGTTCCTTAATGGAGCCCTGTTGCTTATGCATTGCTTATGTTTAATTGCACTGTTCATTACCACGGGACTTGTCTTTATTTTTATTTGTGTTTAAAGTATATTAAAGTTTCATTGTTCATACTTTGTGTTTTACGTGTTCCTCCCTCTCACTTACCACAGACAACAGGCAAGCAGTCTATCTTCTTTTTTGTAAATGTGACAGGCATTGACACTAGCCATTGGAGGACTGCCGAACATTTACACTCCAACACCTTCTCGTCACAATATATATATATATATATATATATATATATATATATATATATATATATATATATATATATATATATATATATATAATGTTTTTATTTCACAAGTGATTCAACAAGAGGCTCACAACAGGCACTATACAAGGCACAGAGCATCTATTGTGAGTCACAGTTACTAGTCTTGCTCCACACTGTTATCATCCCAGGCTGCCTGAGAAACGAGTCTACCCCTTGAGAGTTATTTAGCCAAGCCTGACCTAACTAAGAGGTCAAAGACACATAGACATGTGAATGTATATAGTAAACATTCGATTAGATTTGGGAAACAGTTAAAAGCATGGACAGTTAATGAATGTGTACATAAACGACTTGACATGAGATGTCAAAAGTTTGTGAGGAAGGCATGAGGCTCATGTCAGGGGTTTTGACTTTACTCGAGTAACAGCCATCGTGAAAGCAGGATGCATTGTTTTTAAGCTCCTGATAGCAGAGGAAGATTCTCTGATTACGTGCTCCGTCAAGAGGAGAATTATTCAGGCGTTTTAGTATGAAGCCTGGGGAACGACATCGTGCTCGAGTCTGGAAGGAAAGAAGTTTAAATAGCAATTTGGTGGGCTAAGGAGCGCGTCAACGTCTGACGCTGAGGCCAGTAAGAGCCCTTGTACATCTAACTCTGTGGTAAGCCTTTTTCAACCAGTTTACAGTGATTGTCTGTATTTGATCGTGTGCTCAGCGATCATAGTAAGTGTTTGTGAGTACGTTAGGCATGTTTTGATGAGGCAGAAGACCAAAATAAGAGAGTAAAGATGGAGGAACGTCCTGGAGGGCGGAGCAACATCCATTCACTCTGACCCCTGGTGGGCGACTGAGTGAGAGGGTCGCCCTGGTAGCTGGGGGCTCCCAGGGAGGGCAGAAAATGGACCAGCCCAAACGTGGGGGAGTCACCTCACAGCATATAGAAAGCAAGGAGATGTCAAGTGAAACATTTATTGTGTACATAATGTTAGTTATATGTTTGTAGAGGAACATCTTTTATTTGGTATATCGATTGGGTTGCAGGCTTGTTCTGAGGAAGGAGTTGATAGGAGTACTTTGAGGCCAGAATAGAAGTTGATGAAGGGAACTTCAAGCCTGTAGGAGTAGATGTTGCACTCTGTGGAAGAACAAGCCCCATAATTAGGAACTGGACCTTATACTGTGAGAAGAGGAGCAGTGAAGTCTTATATGTTTCTGTGGAAACGGTAGTGGAGTACCACAGGAGTATAAGGAAAACTTCATAGTACTGCAGCCTGGAAGAGCTGCAGAGGATCTTGGTAGATAAACCCTGAAGAACCTGATGATGTCAGGGTAGTTAACTTGCAGATGTGGGAAGTTCTTGTTGACCACTTGTAGGAAGTTGGTAGAGTGTTTGATTGTCGTTAGCGTGCAAGACGCAGTGAAAGGTTTGATTATGGAGAAATGATTGATTATCATCTCCATGCCTAGGAATATTTATATTGAAGTTTATTGAATTACAACCGTAGGCTGAATTACCTGCAGAGAGATATATATGTACTAGGGCTGATAGTGCCCTATTTATCTTGTAAGATTTATCCACTTGGTGAGGTGGATAGTGTAAGTAGCAAGCCAGAAGTCAAGCGACTACTTGGTATAAGTGACTGATAGAGTCCTGATGGATTTGATCTGCAACCAGGTTATAATATCATAGAGTGTAAAGGTTTATATTCCCTTGTATTATATGTGAATGCTTTGCATGTGTTCTGTTTTATTATTAAATCTGTGTAGTCAACAGGTGTTTGCCCTTGTCCTAGTGAGGCTTCCCAGAAAGTAGAAAAGAGAGAGAGAGAGAAAGAACCAAGAACCATAGCTGTGGACAGGGTAGTACAGAGTAATATTTCAGAAAAAGGGAATTCAGGAGATCATACCAAAGAAGGAGAGAGTGGGGAGTCACGGCGGCTCGAGTGGGTGTGTGCACGTGACAATGAGGCTAGTGACAGAGCCACATCCCCTAAACGTGTGACGCTGAACCCCTCTCCAAGAGCAGGAAGTGTACGGGGTGATCTTCTGGCTGAAGTGCAAGCACTCTGCGGAATTTTGGGGTGGTTGTCCATGAGGAAAGACGACCAACATTAACATCATCATAATAATTGGGGGCCTGTGTCCGGGAGAGTGAATTGACACACCCACACCCAGTCCCCAAGTAGATTGGTACACCCCTTGAGGAAATAAGTAGACTGTGTGATCGCAGGTGTATATTCTCTCTCTTGGGAAGACTCACAGGACAAAATGGATAAGGTGCAAGCGTTTGTGGAGTCGGGGAAGCCTGAGGACTTGGAAGGTTGCACCAGGGAACAGTTGAAACAAATAGCAGAAAAATGTGGCATCAGGTTGAAGGCATCGAAAGTAGCTGGGATGAAGGATGAGATTCTGAGGCAGTTGATAGCCAAGAGTGAAGCAGCAGAACAAGAAGTGCAGAAAGGAGCTGAAAGTGGAAAGGAGGATGATGGACGGGATGAAGTGAGATCTCAAGGATCGAGTAGGAGCAGTAAGAGTAGCTGCAGTAGCAGGAATAGCAGGAACAGGAGTTTGGAAAGGTTCCAGTTAGAGCTCCAGATGCAGCAACAACGATAGGACAAAGAAAGACAGTTCCAACTGGAGAAATTGAAATTAGAACTTCAGATGAAAAATGAAGCGGAGAAAAAAAAAGAGAAAACTAAACTAGAGGTAGAAAAAGAGAAAGCTAGACTGGAGTTAGAAAAAGAGAAAACCAGAAAGAGGGAGCTGGAGTTAGAACAGGAAAAAGAAAAATCCCAGGTCGACAGGGAAAAAGAGAGGACCAAACAAATGCAGATAGAAGCAAATAGAACCTTGGCTGAGCAAAGGATCGAACATGGGTTGCCAGAGAGCACCACCAAGGTATCACACCCACCAGATAATAGGGTTAGGGAGAAGGACATTCCCCTGTTTGTACCCGAAGAAGCAGAGAGCTTCTTCGAGCATTTCGAAAAAGTGGTCAATATCAAGGAGTGGCCACAGGAAGACTATGCCAAACTGGTGCATTTAAGATTGACCGGTGCTGCCAGAGAGCCGTACACTCAACTAACACTGGATAAATGCCAGGATTATGCCTTGGTAAAGAGCAGCATACTGCGCTCATTTCAGCTAACCCCAGAAGCTTATAGGAGACGCTTCAGAGAGATGATGAAGGTTGGAGCATGTACATTTGCTGAGACAGCAAGGGATCTGGAAAAGAGATTCCAGAAGTGGATTGAAGCTGCCGGAGTTGGATCATATGCTGACCTAAAGCAATTGATGGTCATGGAAAAGTTCTTGGAGATGATGCATCCTGAGACAAAGTTCAAGATCGAAGAAGCAGGGGGGTAAAGGAGGTGAGAGATGCCGCAGATAGGGCGGATATGATTACGGAAGCATACAAGAGCTTAAGATAGAACAGAGTGAGGAGTGAGGTGAGACGCAGTAACGGCAGAACCAGTGGAGTCTGGGGAAGAAGAAGTTTTGGGGGACAGACAAGCAGACCAGCTAATTTTAAGCCCCAGGAAGGAAAATTGCTGAGTCTACCTGCTGGAGGTAAGCAGTAAAATATAAATGTGCAGAGGAGACAAGAGTCCAGTGAAGCCCCACAGAGTACGAGCAGTGCATCTGGCCCAAGGAACTCCAATACGAGTGGGCAGAGTCGGAGCCACTCAGGGGCGTATAGGAGAGATTTCTCCCAAATGAGGTGCTACAAGTGCAACAGATCGGGTCACATAAGGACAGATTGTCGGCAGGGCAAGAGAGTCGTGACCCTGACCATGTGTTATCCCTGGAAGAAGTACATTGATGTACAACAAGACAAACCACAAAAGGTAGATTTGATGAACGAGTGGTATAGGCCGTTCACTAGCAAAGGTTGGGGCAGTATAGAGGGTCAACCCGAGGTGGAAGTTAGTATCCGCAGGGATACTGGAGCCAATCAGAGTTTGATTCTGAGAGGCCTAATCGGAAACGATCGACTGTTAGCTGGCAGTAGGAGGATAAAGGTTCATGGGTTGTTGTCTAAGAGTGACATGCCCGTGTGTGCTATCCAGTTGAAGTCAGAGTATTTGAGGGCGGAGGTGATGTTGGGAGTGTGCCCCAACATACTTGTTCCAGGAATCCAAGTGATCCTGGGGAATTACTTGTGTGGGTCCTAGGTGAAGCCAGAGCTGATAGTAAAAGCTGTGCCGGAGGTGAACCAGAAGGACCGCGGTACAAGTGGAACGCCAGACAAGATAGATCTAGCCAGCATCCTTGAAGATGAGGCAGAGGACAGTCAAGTCATCGTATACCCGGCCTGTGTAGTGACAGAGTCGGATGTAGCCACCGAGGGGGACACTGGAGATGATGTGGCAGTGTTGACTCCACCAAGGAAGGAGGTCAACGTGGATATGTCTGGATTGTTCGATGAAGGTCCAGCTCAGAAGAATGAAGATTCAAGAAGACAGGAAGTGAAGATGACCCTACCTGAAAGGTTCAGCATGAACCGAGCGGAATGATCTGGGCACAGAAAGAAGAGTTATAGATCTAATCGGGGAGGTGAAAGGGGGAAACTCATGTCCGGAGTCCCCCATGCATTACTACTTAAACAATGACGTACTAATAAGAAAGTGGTGACCAGACAAGGCCGGCGCAGATAAGGTATGGTTGGAGAAGCACCAAGTGTTATTGCTGTAGGAGTTCAGAGCGGCAGTGCTGGAACTAGCCCACTCCGTAGATATGGCAGGGCACTTAGGGGAGAAGAAGACCTTAAATAAGGTGCAGGAACACTTCTACTGGCCGAACGTGTGGAAGGATGTAAAGAGGTATTGTTGGACATGTTTGGCGTGCCAACGAGCAGGTAAGCCGGCTCCGGCTATACCGAAGGCACCTTTGAGGCCCATACCGGCGTTTGGCGAGCCTTTCGAGAGGGTCTTGATAGACTGTGTAGGTCCATTGCCAAGAACCAGAAAAGGCCACGAGTATTTACTGACCATAATGTGCACAGCCACCCGTTTTTCCGAAGTGATCCCCCTGAGAAAAGTAACATTACGAGCCGTTTTGGATAGATTACAGAATTACAGTGCATGGGTAGAGAAGCCCAAGATTATCCAGACGGACCAGGAAAGCATCTTTCAATCGAAGTTGTTTAGAGAAACTGTAAGAGGATGGAGGGTAGAACAAGTGCATTCGTCACCGTATCACCTCAGTCGCATGGAGCGTTGGAGCGTTTCCATGGAACGCTGAAGAGTTTGTTGAGGATATACTGCGCGCTGAGGAAGGGAGTAAGTGGGACGAAGCATTACCATCCGTGTTGTTTGCCATCAGGGATGCGGTAGTAGAATCGCTCGGATTCACCCTATTTCAACTGGTGAACGGACACTCAGTGAGGAGTCCAGTGAGGGCGTTGAAGGAGCAGCTCACCACGGATAGGACGATGGTGGATGTGGGACAATATGTAAAGACTTTTAGAGAGCAACTCTCTAGGGCCAGAGATTTGGCCTAGGAAAATTTGACAACGTCCCAAGCGGAGATGGTCAGATATCACGACAGGAAGGCGAAGGACAGGAGATTCCAGGAAGGAGATCAGGTGTTAGTGCTCCTGCTGGTGAAAAGAAGTATAGACGAGTCGAGATTTTGTGGACCATATACCATCCAGAAGGTGCTAGGGGATGTGAATTATGTATTACATATGCCAGATCGTCCGAAAAAGTCACAGGTTTGCCACATGAACATGATAAAGAAGTACTATGATAGAGATAAGAATCCAAGCAAAGAAGAACAGGTGGAAGCCCCATCGCAGTCGACTATGTTTTGTGTGGCAGACGGCAGAGGAAGAGAACTGCAAGTTAGAGAGGGCCGATGGCGCGAAGATATCGAATACAGAAAGCCTGGCCAAAATAGGTGAGCGTCTGGGTCATTTGGAGGATGACCAATGCCAGGAAGTAGCAGAGATTCTCCGGAGGAATAAGTCGCTATTCACGGATGTGCCCAGAAGATACTGCGGAACAGTGCATGAATTAAATGTAGGGAGTGCTGACCCCATCAAGCAGCACCCTTACAGAGTTAACCCAGAGAAAGCAGTGGCGATGAGGGCAGAGGTAAAGTATCTGCTAGATAACGCCTTGGCAGAGGTTAGCGATAGTGACTGGAGTTAGCCTTGCCTCCTCATGAAGAAGAGTGATGGCACGTACCGGTTCTGCACCGATTACAGAAAAGTGAATGCAGTCACAGTCGCCAACTCGTTCCCGATACCACGCATAGATGATTGTATAGATCGGATTGGGAGTGCGCGGTATTTCTCAAAAATAGACCTGCTGAAGGGATACTACCAGATTCCCCTGTCCATAGAAGCCAAGAGAATCTCAGCGTTCGCGACACCTGACAGCTTGTACCAATATAAAGTGGTGCCGTTCGGAATGAAGAATAGTGGTAGCTGCTTCCAACGGGTGATGAATCAGGTATTACAAGGTGCGACCTAATGTGCAGTGTACATCGATGATATTGTAGTGTTCGCGGATTCCTGGAAGGATCACGTGGATCGACGTCTAGATTTGTTCGATTGATTGGAGAAGGCCAACATGACGGTCAACTTAGCAAAAAGCGAATTCGGGAGAGCCCGCCTGGAGTATCTTGGATATATAATAGGGCAAAGCGAGGTTGCTCCGATAAGTACCAAAGTTGAGGCTATCAACAACTTCCCGGTGCCCAGGAATAAGAAAGAGTTTTTGAGATACCTCGGTATGATTGGATATTACCAGATGTTCTGCAAAAATTTCTCCACCGTAGCCGCTCCTGTGACGAGTTTGCTATCAAAGAGCAAGAAGTGGGAGTGGAACGAGACAGCACAAGAAGCGCAGTAATATAGGGGCTGGAGCTGTACTGACGCAGCAGAGTGATGGAATTTACCACCTTGTGTCCTTCTCGAAGAAGTTCGTTAAGCACCAGAGGTCGTACAGCATTTTCGAGAGTGACTTTGGCCCTGGTGATGTCATTGAAACATTTTGAAGTGTATGTGAGTGGGGGAGGACACCCAGTAACAGTGTATACGGACCATAATCCCCTAGTTTTTTTGGGAAAAATGAATCGCTCGGAAAGCCTCTGGTAATGCGAACCAGAGGTTAACCAGGTGGTTTTTATTGCTCCAAGAGTATGACCTGGTGATAAAGCACATAAGAGGACGAGACAATGTAGTGGCTTATGCGTTGTCCTAAGCCTATCCACTGAATAACTCTCAAAATAAGTAGGGGGGAGTGAATGATCCCAGGCTGCCTGAGAAACGAGTCTACCCATGAGTTATTTAGCTAAGCCTGACCTAACTAAGAGGTCAAAGACACATAGACATGTGAATGTATATAGTAAACATTCGATTAGATTTGGGAAACAGTTAAAAGCATGGACAGTTAATGAATGTGTACATAAACGACTTGACATGAGATGTCAAAAGTTTGTGAGGAAGGCATGAGGCTCATGTCAGAGGTTTTGACTTTACTCGAGTAACAGCCATCGTGAAAGCAGGATGCAGTGTTTTTAAGCTCCTGATAGCAGAGGAAGATTCTCTGATTACGTGCTCAGTCAAGAGGAGAATTATTCAGGCGTTCTTGTATGAAGCCTGGGGAACGACATCGTGCTCGAATCTGGAAGGGGAGAAGCCCTGTAGAGAAGTTTAAATAGCAATTTGGTGGGCTAAGGAGAGCGTCAACGTCTGACACTGAGGCCAGCAAGAGCCTTTGTACATCTAACTCTGTGGTAAGCCTTTTTCAACCAGTTTACAGTGATTGTCTGTATTTGATCGTGTGCCCAGCGATCATAGTAAGTGTTTGTGAGTACGTTAGGCATGTTTTGATGAGGCAGAAGACCAAAATAAGAGAGTATAGATGGAGGAACGTCCTGGAGGGCGGAGCAACGTCCATTCACTCTGACCGCTGGTGGGCGACTGAGTGAGAGGGTCGCCCTGGTAGCTGGGGGCTCCCAGGGAGGGCAGAAAATGGACCAGCCCAAACGTGGGGGAGTCACCTCACAGCATATAGAAAGCAAGGAGATGTCAAGTGAAACATTTATTGTGTACGTTATGTTAGTTATATGTTTGTAGAGGAACATCTTTTATTTGGTATATCGATTGGGTTGCAGGCTTGTTCTGAGGAAGGAGTTGATAGGAGTACTTTGAGGCCAGAATAGAAGTTGATGAAGGGAACTTCAAGCCTGTAGGAGTAGATGTTGCACTCTGTGGAAGAACAAGCCCCATAATTAGGAACTGGACCTCATACTGTGAGAAGAGGAGCAGTGAAGTCTTATATGTTTCTGTGGAAACGGTAGTGGAGTACCACAGGAGTATAAGGAAAACTTCATAGTACTGCAGCCTGGAAGAGCTGCAGAGGATCTTGGTAGATAAACCCTGAAGAACCTGATGATGTCAGGGTAGTTAACTTGCAGATGTGGGAAGTTCTTGTTGACCACTTGTAGGAAGTTGGTAGAGTGTTTGATTGTCGTTAGCGTGCAAGACGCAGTGAAAGGTTTGATTATGGAGAAATGATTGATTATCATCTCCATGCCTAGGAATATTTATATTGAAGTTTATTGAATTACAACCGTAGGCTGAATTACCTGCAGAGAGATATATATGTACTAGGGCTGATAGTGCCGTATTTATCTTGTAAGATTTATCCACTTGGTGAGGTGGATAGTGTAAGTAGCAAGCCAGAAGTCAGGCGACCACTTGGTATAAGTGACTGATAGAGTCCTGATGGATTTGATCTGTAACCAGGTTATAATATCATAGAGTGTAAAGGTTTATATTCCCTTGTATTATATGTGAATGCTTTATATGTGTTCTGTTTTATTATTAAATCTGTGTAGTCAACAGGTGTTTGCCCTTGTCCTAGTGAGGCTTCCCAGAAAGCAGAAAAGAGAGAGAGAGAGAGAGAGAGAGAAAGAACCATAGCTGTGGACAGGGTAGTACAGAATAATATTTCAGAAAAGGGGATTGAAGAGATCATACCAAATAAGGAGAGAGTGGGAAGTCACGGCGGCTCGAGTGAGTGTGAGCACGTGACAACGAGGCTAGTGATAGAGCCGCATCCCCTAAACGTGGGACGCTGAACCCCTCTCCAAGAGAAAGAAGTGTACGGGGTGATCTTCTGGCTGAAGTGCAACCACTCTGTGGAATTTTGGGGTGGTTGTCCGTGAGGAAAGACGACCAACATCAACATCACCATAATAACACCTACCCAACTGGGCGGCAGCTTTAGTCATGTGCAAGTTGCACCTACAGTAAGCAAATTTTGGACACTTCACTAAGATTCCCGGCAATTCATCGTTATGAATTAAATACTTAAACATATCTTGGACACCATTGAGGTGTTATTTCTGAATTCTGCAATTTTTTCACATTCCATTATATAATGATGCAAACTATGTAAATTAGAAACAAATTATATGAAGAGAAATGGACAAAGCTTAATTTACATACACTAGAAGGGCAAATAATTACGGGTGATATGATAGGATTGAGGTAAGTGGGGATGGCCGCTAAGTGGGAAGTATATTTTTTTTTTAAACTTCCTACTAAAATTGAAATTGAAAGGTCAGAGGAAAGATGTATATTTAATAATTGAATAGACGTCAGTGAGTAATCTTAGGGTACTAGAAGAGGATGGGCGTTGATAATAAGTGGCATGAAATGAGATGTTGATACTTTGGGGACGTGAAGTGACGCTAGCAGAAGGTCAAGGGAGTCGCAACTGTCATCAGAGGTGGATTTACTTTGTTGATCTCCTGCAAGAAGGAAAAATATAGTTCCCTGTGTTAGTGGTGGAACGAAGGCTATTTGTTCGCAAGTGTGAGGAAGCTGTTGGGGATTTAGTACACAATCGACTGGAGAATGGTCCAGGACGGACTGAAACGTCGTCGTCCCTTCACCTTCTAGTGTGGGGTCTGGTTAACATTTTTCAGCCACGTTATTTTGATTCATCGCCAGCACTTAATACACCATTTCTCTGTGATTTTGATAATTAGAGGCGGCCTGGAAGTGAGTGTTTGGCCGCGCCTTTGTGGAACTCTAATTGTGTTGCTTCGTCAAGAGGAAGGAAGCAAGCAGGCGTTTCTATGGTGGAGCCAGCTGGGTGATGTTGTGAACTCAAGTCGTGGATTGGAGGAAGCCTTGTGAAGCAGTCGTGAAACATTTTTGTGGGTGGCCTATGTGAGCGCCATGTTGAAGCTACAGTGAGTGAGCGTCCTCACATCAGAGAATTTTGTGGTAAGCTCATATAACAGTTGTTACAGTGGTTGCCTAAATTTGATTGTGTGTCCAGCAATATGGCAAGTGTTTATGTATATTGTACATATATTTTATTGAGCTAGTGAGCAAAAATAAGAGAGTAGAGATAGGAAAACATGCTGGAGGGAGGAGTGATACATCTGCCCTCTCCGTAGATCAGTGGCTGACTGAGGGGGAAAGCCCCCCCCCCTCCCCTCAGCCTCTCGACCGGAGTGGAGGCTGCCAGAGATGTGTCTGGACATGTTCCCAAGTGGACTCGCCAAGGATGAGGGAGGACCCTCGTGGCGACACAACAGTGTTTAAAGAGATGTCGGATTGAGGAGTTTATTTTCTGTGAATACATTTAATTATGTTTTGTTAGGAAAACATTTTTATTGGCATGGTAATGGAATTGCAGTTTTCTTTTGGAAAGAGTTAATGGAGAAACTTCGAGGTCAGTGAAGAAGTTAATGGACGAACTTCGAGGCTGGAGAAGAAGTGTATGTTGAAATATGTGGTAGAGCAGAACTCCATAGTGAGGAGTTGACTTCAAGCAGTGCAGAGAAGCTACACGTGTCTCTGTGGAATCGGTGGTGGAGCATCACTGAAGTTGGATTAGGACTTCATTGTGCAGCAGATTAGGAGAACAGCAGGGAACAGCAGAAGTGCATTTCCTAATATTTTGGAAGACCTAGAGATAAATATTGGTAGTAAGTCTCTAGGAGCAGAACAGAGGTTCATGGTGGTCACACATAATGTATAAGGGGAGTGCTTGAATGCTGATTGGCTTGTAAAACGCAGTATAAGGTGAGTGATTGATTTCGTCCTTTGTTGGGGGATACTTATGTAGACGTTTCTGTTGTTTCAGCCCCAAACTGAGTTTCATATACTTTTAGGGTTGATGATACAACATTGTTGTAACAGAATTATAGCTCCATTTAGTGAGGGAGTAGTAAGTGGTAAGCCAAGATTTGAGCAGCGACTTGATATGGACAGTTGGTGAAGCCAGGATCTGATATCGAAATGCTACCGGGTTGTAGCAGGTTAGACTGTTGTATGATAATGCTCCATTTTATAAGTTATGTATTTTGTATGTTTTACTTGTATATTAAATGTAGATGTTAACTGACTTTTGCTCTTGTCCTGGTGAGGTTCCCAGAAAGGGGAGAGAGAGAGAGAGAGAGTCACGGCTGCGGACAGGGTAGCAGAAGATACTAATTCACAAAAGGGGGATTTAGGAGATTATTCCGAACAAGGAGAGAGTGGGGAGTCACGGCACCTCGAGCAGGGCGTGTACACAAGACAACGAGGCCAGTTTTGGTGCTGCACCCCTTTGTATGTGATGCTGAGCCCCTCTCCAAGATCGAGAGGCGTACAGAATGATCTCCTGGGTAAATAACAAGCACTCCAGTGTCCATTGCAGGTGGACCGATGGTAGCGGGAGTGTGGCTGCCGAGGTCGGTTGTTTGTTCCGTCAGAGAGTGGTTGAGGATGTTGTCTGCCTGTACGCAAGTAACAGTCTGGTGCAACAACCACAGCTCTCTTCTGAAGGTTTAAGTCCCAAAAGCCACCTCAGGGCAGAACCCTGGGGTAAACAAAATTTTCAGATTCCCGCTTTTTCGTAAAATCATGTCAAGTACATGTTCCGAGAATATATTCAGTAGAAGTTTGTTAAAGAATTTCTTATGTACAAAAATCCCCGTTCAAGAATAAAGTCGAAGAAAGTCCATGTTCAAAGAATATGATCATTAGAAGTTTGTTAAGTAGTCCCACTATCCGATGTTAGTTCTTTGACCCGGCGCTATTTATTTTTAGAGTTATAGTTACAGCTGCGTCCTTACAGAGGCCTTATGGAGAAAATAAAACTTTATGGACTTATTAAGATATTTTTAAAAAGATCATCAGAAGTTAGTTCTTGGACCCGGCTCTATACATTAATAAGTATAGTTTCACTACTAATAGCCCAATTTAAAACAGTCGTATTTCAGACGTAATAAAAAAGAACATTAAGTTATCGAGTTCTAGCTCTCGTCCCCGTCTTAGTTCCCTATCGTAACTTCGTTAGTATCTACTCAAATTCCTTGAAAATTAAAAAGCTTTATTTTGGACGTAGCAAATAAGATCAAGGCAGTTACCGAGTTTCAGCTCCCATCCCCTGACTTAGTTTACTCCTGTAACTTTGTTAGTATGTACTGTTGTTACCCCATGTAACCTGGTGGAAAAAAGAGTCTAACCAGTGAGAGTTATTCTGCGTTCTGGATCTGAGATTGAGAGGCCAGAGGAAGAAAATATATAATAAACGTCAGTGAGTAATTTAAGGATACGAGCAGAGGATGAGCACCTAATAAAAGTGACATGGAATGAGATGTCGATATGTAGGTGATGCAATGTGACGCTAATATGACGTCGTGACGTTACTTGTGTTACAACAGTCGTCAGGGATGGTTGAACTTTGTTGATTTCCTGGAAGATGGAAGAATACAGTGCCCTGTGTTAGCGGGGAAGGGAAGGCTACTTGTTTTCAAGTGTAAGGAAACTGTTGGGGGTCATCGTATACCATTTCTCTGCGATTTGAATATATTAGAGGCGACCTGGAAGTGAGTGTTTAATCACGCTGGTGTGAAACTCTAATTGTGTGCTTCTTCAAGAGGAAGAAGAAAGTAGGCGTTTCTGTGTGGAACCTGCCAGGTGACTCCGTGTACTCAAGTCAGGACTGGAGGAAGCCTCCCATCCCCTGACTTAGTTTACTCTTGTAACTTTGTTAGGAGCCGGTCGGACGAGCGGACAGCACACTGGACTTGTGATCCTGTGGTCCCGGGTTCGATCCCGAGCGCCGGCGAGAAACAATGGGCAGAGTTTCTTTCACCCTATGCCCCTGTTACCTAGCAGTAAAATAGGTACCTGGGTGTTAGTCAGCTATCATGGGCTGCTTCCTGGGGGTGGAGGCCTGGTCAAGGACCGGGCCGCAGGGACATTAAAGCCCCAAAATCATCTCAAGATAACCTCAAGATCTCAAGATAGCCTTGTGAAGCAGTTCTAACGTGATTTTTGCGGGCAACCTGAGAGCACCATGTTGAGCTCCAGAGATTGAATGCAATCATAGATTTCTGCGGTTAGTGTGGGAAGAAGTTAATTGAGGAACTTCGAGGCTGGAGAAGTGTATGCTGAACTCAGAGTTAGAGCACAGCTCCATAGTTAGGAGTTGAACTTCAAGCAGTGTAGGGGAGCTAAGCATTTCCTTGTGGAGCCAGTGGAGGATAATCACTGATGTTGATGTTGGGGGGGGGGGAGAGTGAGTCGCAGCTGCGGATAGAGCGACAGTAGACACTAATTCATGAAAAAGGGGGACTCAGGAGAACATTCCAAACAAGGAGAGAGTGGAGAGTTACAGCGGCTCGAGTAGGGTGTGTACTCAAGACATCGAGGCCAGTTTTGGAGCCGCACCCCTTAATAGGTGATGCTGAACCCCTCTCCAAGATCAAGATGCGTACAGGGTGATCTCCTGGGTAAACTGCAAGCACTCCAGTGTCCATTGTTGGTCGACCGACGGTAGTGGGAATGTGGCTGCCGAGGTCGGTAGTTGTTCTATCAGGGAGTGGTTGGGAACTCTGTCCGCCTGTACGCAAGTAACAGTCTGGTGCAACCACCAGTGCAGCAGTTTAAATCCCCCCATCAACTTCCTCCTGATAAGAATATTGGGGTCATGTCCGGTAGATTGATTTGACACACTCATTGTTTAAGTCCAGGAGAGTGGACTGACACACCCATAGCAGCTGCAGGTAGCACGTAACTGCAGAAAGATTATCTCTCCTTCTTGGGAAGACCCCAGGACAGGATGGAGAAGGTGCAAACATTTGTAGTCATGCAAAGCTGAAGATTTAAAAGGTTGCACAAAAGAGAAGTTAAGGCAGAGAGCGGAGAAATGTGGCATCAAGGTGAGATCATCTAAAGTGGCGGGAATGAAGGAGATCCTTAGGCAGTTGAGAGATAGAAATGAAGTGACAGAGCAAAGAACCGAGAAAGGAGCTGAAGATCAGCTCCTGATCTTCAGAAAAGAAAGATGATGGACAGGATGACGTGAATTCCCAAGGATCGAATTGTAGTAAGAGTAGCCGCAGTAGCAGAAGTAGCCGGAACAATAACTCGGAAAGGTTCCGTCTAGAACTCCAAATGCAACGTGAAGGGAGGCAGTTCAAACTGGAGAAGTTGCGGTTAGAACTTCAGATGAAATATGAAGCAGAAAAGGAGAAAACAAGACAAATGGAGATAGAAGCAAATAGAGCTTTGGCAGAGCAAAGGATCGAACATGGGTTGCCAAAGAGCACCACACACGTGTTTCACCCACTAGATAATATGGCGAGAGAAAAAAACATTCCACTGTTTGTGCCAGAGAAGTTCGAGAGCTTTTTTGAGCACTTTGAGAAGAAAGCCAACATAAAAACAGTGTCACAGGAGGAGTGGGTCCAATTGGTACAGTTACGACTGACCGGTGCTGCCAGAGAGGCATATACCCAGTTGTCTGTGGAGGAATGCCAAGATTACTGGACTGTGGAGAGCAGCATATTGCTCTCATTTCTGTTGACTTCTGAAGCATACAGAAAACCTTTCCCAGAAATGGTGAAAGCTCCAGCAAGCACGTTCGCTGAGACAGCAAGGGACCCGGAAAGGCGTTTCCAGACATGGATAGCAGCTGTCGGGGTAGAATCATATGATGATTTGAAACAGCCAATAATAATGGAGAAATTTCTAGAAATGATGCACCCTAATATGAAATTCAAGATCCAAGAGGCAGGAGTGGAGAATGTGAGAGACACAGCAGATAGGGCTGATATGATTACGGAAGCCTATCGGAGCTAAAGGGAAAGTTGAAGAGCGATGCGAGACGTAATTATGGCAGACCCTGGGGAGTCTGGGGTGACAACAATTTTGACAGATGGGTGAATAAATGAACATATTCTAAAACTCAGGAAAGGAGGTGATATGCCTCATCTGAAAGTGAAGATGAAGGAGTTAAGCGAGAATCTAATTATGTACCAAGGAGTCAGGAGTCCAACCAGACGCAGCACAGAGCAGTAACTGCGTCTGTGCAGAGAACCCTCCAACACGAGAGGACAAGGCCAAAACCACTCGGGGAGATATAGAAGGAACATCTCCCAGGTAAGATGCTTCAATTGCAACGGATATGGTCACATGATGAGAGATTGTAGACAGGGTAAGAGAGTTGTGACCCTGATATTGTGTGACCCTTAAACGCATGTATTAATTTAATACAGGACAAACCACAAAAAGTGAATTTGACGAGCGAGAAGTATAGTCCATTCATTACTAAAGATTGGGTTAGCTTAGAAGGCCAACCTGAAACGGAAGTAAGTATCCTCAGAGATACGGAAGCGAATCAGAGCCTGATTCTGAGAAGCCTGATCGCGTATGATTGACTTCTAGCTGGCAGTCGGAAAATAAAGGTACATGGATTATTGTTAGAGACATGCTCATATATGCTGTCAGACTGAAGTCAGATTATTTGTTGGCGGAGGTGAAGTTGGGAGTGTGTTCCAACATACTTGTTCCAGGGATAGAAGTGATCCTGGGTAATGACTTGTGTGGGTCGAAGGTGTTTACCGGAGCTCATAGTGAAAGCTGTACCAGAGGAGTGCCAGAAGGGCCACGGTACTGATTGGACACCTGATGGAGTGGACCTGACTAGCATCCTAGAGGATGAGTCAGAGGACAGCCAAGTCATTGTATACCTTGCCTGTGTAGTGACGAGGGCAGAGGTTGCCGACGAGAGAGACACTGGAGTGGATGTGACAGTGTCGACTCCACTGAAAGAAGAGACTGACGTGGAGGTAGCATGGCAGTTTGGGGAAGGTCCAGCTCATCAAAATGGGGGTAAGGAGAGGTCAGAGATGAAGATGACCCTTCTGGAGAAAAATAATGTGCACAGAGTGAACATAATTCGAGCCAAGCCTGCTGAATTCGGGAGTCAGAAAATGGAGATAACTGTGCTGAACAGGGTGAAGAAGAATGTGGACAGACTGAGGATGAGAGTAGAGTGGCAAGTTGTTCACATGAACATAAGTGTATGGATGATGAAGTTGAAAGGTGTAAGATGTCAGAAGTTGACGCATTTCATGGGAAGCGTAGTGGAGAGATAGTGAAGAGGAGTGATAACCAAGAGGAGGAAGTATGAAGAGACAGTATGTGCGGAGAGAGGCTTACTAGCACTATAGAAGAGGTAAAGCAACAAGTTTGGTCGAGTACAGTTGAGTGTAGTACAGTACTTGAGGAAGCTTTGAGGGAATGAGGAAGAGTTGAAGGAGAAGAATTAGGATTGTTGTAGTAGAGCAAAACGGAAGAGGAAGATAATGGTAATGCGAGCACGGAGGAGTAGAAGAAACTCGAAGGTTAGATGGAAGTCGAAGAGGATGAAGTTACCGATTAATGAGGAGACGAAGGAAGGGATCGTCGGTGAAGACGAGAGAGTGAAGTGTGATGACAAGAGACTGAAGTACGATGACAACAGACTGAAGTATGACGACGACGAACCGAAGTATGAGAACGGCAGACGAGGCAGAACTCTTGATGTGTGGAATGCAAGAAAAAGGAACGGAGAAAGAAAATATTAAGCTAGATATGGCTGACGGAGCGAAGGTGTCCAACACTGATAGTCTAGCTAAGGTGCAAGAGAATTTGGGTCACTTAGAGGAAGACCATGTTTCCAATGTGTCATGAACCAGGTGTTGCAAGCACAGCGGGTTTTGCTGTATACATCGACGATATTGTGGTGTTTGCAGACTCCTGGATGGAACATGTAGACAGGCTACTGGATTTTTTCGGCCGATTAAAAAGGGCCAATATGACTATTAACTTGGCAAAGAGTGAGTTCGGAAGAACGCAGCTGGAGTACCTAGGTTATATGGTAGGGTAAAGTGAAGTTGCTCCAGTGAGTACGAAAATTGAAGCCATCGGTAATTTCCCATTACCCAGAGGAAAGAAAGAGTTGTTGAGGTACTTATGTATGATCGAAAACTATCTGAAGTTCTGTGAGAATTTTTCCACAGTAGTCACTCCTATGACAGGTTTGTTGTCTAAGAATAAGAAGTGGGAATGGAACGAAGTAGCGCAAGAGGCGTTTGAGAAAACAAAGAGATTATCAACTAAGGCGCCTGTGTTAGTATCTCCAGATTTTGGAGCACCGTTTGCGTTGTTTGTGAATGCCAGTGACGTAGGAGCCGGAGCTGTACTGACACAGCAGAAGGATGAAATTTATCGCCCCGTGTCTTTCATTTCAAAGAAGTTTGTCAAGCATCAGAGATCATCCAGTATGGTCGAGAAGGAGACATTACATTGGTCCTGGCATTAATACATTTTGAGGTATACGTAAGTGGGGAACGACACCCAGTCATTGTGTATGGATCATACACAATGACTGGAGAAGAAGTGTATGCTGAACTCTGAGTTAGAGCAGAGCTCCATAGAGAAGATTTGACCTTCAAGAAGTTTAGGGGAGCTACATATTTCTTTGTGAAGCCAGTGGAGGAGCTTCAATGATGTTGGAATAGGACTTCCTTGTGCAGCAGATTGAAAGAACTGCAGAAGTGCCATTCCTGATTTTTGGAGGACGTACATATATGCTATGGTAGTGAGCCTCTAGGAGCAGAACAGAGGATCATGTGGACACATTAATGTATGAGGCGATTGCTTGAATGCTCATTGGCATGTAAGATGCAGTGTAAGGTGAGAGATTGATTTCTTCTTTTGTTGGGGGATATTTATGTAAATGTTCCAGATTTTTCAGCCCCAAGCAGTGTTGGGGTAGCAAGTTGTGGGCCAAGAGTTGTGCAGCCGCCTGATAGTTGGTGAAGCCAGGATATGATATTGAAGTGCTATTGGGCTGTAGCAGCTTAGAGTGTTAGATATACCTATATTACCCTATCAGCATTCTTCCTTTGAGAATAATATTTGATGACATGAATAGCATTCATTATGTCTTTGAGTGTCATTGAAGCATAAAGATGATAAGAGAGTATCATTTGATGTGTAGAGATATTTTAGAGAGTGACTTTAGTATAGAAATATAATGATGAAATTACATTTTGACTATTTTTCATACTCAACGACGCCTAATGATAGTTAAGAAAGTGTTAAAGAAGTTATGCTCGACTATTTTCAGTTGAGTGAATTGTAAAGTTAGTTAAGAAAGTGTTGAACAAAATTACACTTTACTATTTTGTTTTACACCATGAAGAATAATTTTAGTTAAGAACAGAGTTGAAAGATTTCTTTGACTATTTTTGGAACGAAAGAAAAGATATTTTTGTTAAGAAATGATTCAAGGAAGTTACACTTGACTATTTTCAGTTGAGAGAATAGTGATGTTAGTTATGAAAAGTTAAAGGAAGATTGTCTTAGTAAATTTGATCCTGTATAACGTATAGTTTTGATTAAGAACAGTATTGGTAATAAATAATAAATTGTTAAGCAGAAATACATTGACACTGTTGTTTGAAAATAAACCTTGGTAAATGACTAAATACTGTGTAGTAACTTTTTGACAATCAGTAATTAGGTTTATAATACATAACTATGAACTATATATGAATGACAGAAACAATCGTACAATTGATTTTAAAGAAACTCTATGTACTCGTATATAGAGTATATTCGTATATAGAGTATACGAAGAATGAACAACGAACTTATGAAGAACATTCTGAGAACATGTAGAATATAAATAAGAACACAGAGAACATGAGAGGACTATGCAGAAAATGGGAAAGAGAATGCGAAGAACACAGAGAAACAGGCGAAAATATGAATTGAACTTGTAGAGAACATGCTGAGAACATGAATAATGTGTATCAAGTTGAACAGAGAGTTTGCTGTGAACATTTGCAGAACTTGGAAAGAGCATACAATTATGGAATGACTATGACAAGAGTAGAGAGATATTGAGTATTTAACCTTGAGAATTAAAAAAAAATACAGTAAGATTATTGGTAATAGCTGCATTTTAAATTTTTGACGGGGGGGGGGGGAGGGGAGGGGAGGTTTGGGATGAGTTGGGGGAAGAGGATGAGGGGGGGGGAGTTTTTGGTGGAGTGTGGAATGGGGTGAGATGGGAGGAGTAGGGGGGTAAGAGAAAGGGAAGGATGGGGAGCTAAGTGAGTGAGCAGGGGTGGGTGCCGATGAGATGGTTAAAGGAGAAGATTTGGGGACTGGGAGTTAAGGGGGGAGGGGGAGTTGGGGGTGAAGGGGGAGGGGGTGCTGGGTGGGTGAGGAAGATTAGAGAGCGGATGGGCGCAGGGGAAACGGAGGGAGGGAGAGAAGGCGTCAGGTGTAGAGGGTCGAGATATAGGGGCGAGGAGCTGGGGCGTGAGGGGGAGGGGGCCATGGGGGGTGAGGGTGATGATGGAGCTGGGGGTGAGGGTGAGGAGGAGATTGGGGTGAGGGGTTAGGAGGAGCTGGAGGGTGAGGGAACAGATAAGCGAGCTGATAGGCATAGTGGAATTTGAGTGAGTGAGGGGGAAGATAAGATGTGTATCACCGGATGATAATTACCTGGTGGGTGTTTTTTTACACAGTTAAGTAAACAAGCGTATAGAAGAGGAGGTTATGTTAACTTTGATAAAGGCGACAGGCGGGAGCCGGTCTGTTGCTTTGAAATACTGTACTTGGTGAATATTGAACTAAGATGGAGCACAGGAGCTGAAACTTGGTAACTGCCTTGATTTTATTTACTGTATCAGAAATAGAGTGGTCTTAAATTTCAGGGAAATTGAACTGATAGTAGCGAAGATACGAGAGGGAACTAAGGTGGGGGACGGGCGCTGGAACTCCTTGTCTTGATTATATTTACTGAGTTGGTAATACAGGGTTTTAAATCTCAGGGAAATTGAACTGTTATCAGAGAAGTTGTACGAATAAACTAAAACGTAGAACGGGAGCTGGAACTCGGCAACACAATTTTATTTTCTTACTACGTCCAAGATACAGTGGTTATAAACTTCAGGGGTTTGGATAAATGATAACAAACTTACAGGAGCGAACTAAGGTGGAAAACAAGAGCCGGAGCTCTGTATTAGCTTTGATCTATTTTACTACATCAGACATAACTATGTTTTAAATCTCAGGGGAATTAGGTAGATACAAACAAAGTTACATGAGTAAACTAAGGCAGGGGATGAGAGCTGAAACTCAGTAACTTCCTTTATCTCATGTGCTGTGTTTGATATATATTGGTTTTAAATTTCAGGGTATTTGGGTAGATACCAATGAAATTACGAGAGAGATCTAAGGCAAGGACTAGAGCTAGAACTCCTTAACCTAATAATCTTCTCTTAATGCGTCTGAAATATGAAATTTCAGACGTTTTAAATTGGGATAAAATTAGGTTATTAGTAACGAAACTACATTTATTTACGTATATAGCCGGGTCCAAGAGCTAACTTCTGATGATCTTTTAAAAATTAATTTTTAGGACCATAGAGATTTATTTTCTCCGTAAGATCTCTTTAGACCACAGCTGTAATTATAACTCTGAAAATAGAGCCGGGTAAAAGAACTAACATCGGATACTGGGAATTACTTTACACTTCTAATGATCATATTCTCTGAAAAGGGGAACCCGTGAACTTTATGCTTGAACAGGTATACTTCTACATAAGAATTCTTTAACAAACTTCTGTGAACATATTTTCCGAAAATGGACTTGATACGATGTTTATCCGTAAGAACTCTTTAAAACCGCAGCGAGTACTTTTGCCCTGAATTTACCCCTATAAAAATTCCTTAACAAACTTCTATGAACATATTTTCGGAAAATAGACTTTTGATTTTAACTAAAAAACTAGACTCTGAATTTTGTTTAGCGAGAAAACAAGTGGGAACGTAGTGGAAACTTTTTCACTTTAGACCCTGGGACCCCTTTTAAGGGTGGCAGCTTAGCGGGAACTTTTCCAAAACACAAAATGTTCCCACTAACCTGTCTCCCCCACTACTCAGGTATACAAGTGGATGAAGGGGCATAACAAATAGGATATTAATAGGGTATTACTATTACATGAGAACATAAAAATAAAGGTAACTGCAGAAGGCCTAATTGGCCCATATAAGACAGCTCTCTTAATATCCACCCAATTTCATTCATATAGATATATGTCTAACCTACGCTTGAAACAATCAAGAGATCCTACTTTAATTATGTTATGTGGTAATTTGTTCCTCAAATCAATAACCTTGTTAGCAAACCAGTATTTACCCAGGTCTAGGCAAACAAGGTCTTTCCTAGATCTAAACTTATCCAATATATACCCATTGTATACCCATACTGTACATTCCAGACTCTGGATGTCACTAGTCGCGCCCAAGGCATGTGCCCTGGTCGCCACTAGTGACATACTCTGAATACGTCACTGGTGTCTCCCAGGGAACGTGCTATACTTCCCATACTCTGAATACGTCACTGGTGGCTCCAAAGGCACGTGTTATACTTTTCATACTCTGAATACGTCACTAGTGGCGCCCAGGGCACGTGCTATACTTCTCATACTCTGAATACGTCACTGATGGCGCCCGGGGCACGTGCTATACTTCCCATACTCTGGTTGCGTCAATGCCAGTTGAGAGAGCGTGGGGTACCAGAGAATGCAGCTGATATGTGATATCAGTGACAGTGAGAACCGCGTTGTGGTGACGCTTCTGGGCTAGATTCCCCCATATGGGATGTGCGGGGTGGGAGGGAGGGAGGATTTGGGCGGGGAGGATGGACATGATAGTAGGGATAAAGGGGAAAGGGCCTGAAGTGATGATGTTGGTGATCCTCCAAAGTGGGTTAGGTTCAGGGGTGATGGTTGGGGTAGCTGTGGAAGATGGGAGAATGGAAAACTTGGGGCAGGAGATGGGCCTGAGGAGAAGGAAAGAAGGACAGGGGAGCGTTGAAGGGCATGACGATGGTGTAGTTCAGAAACCTAGCTGCGTGTTGCAGGTTCCCTGGTGAAATGTTTGGTGGTTGAGTTGTAAGTGGTTGTGATAGTGAGGGTGTGGATAATGGTGGGGAGGGGGCTGTGGGTTTGGAGGCTGGGGTGTGGATGATGGAGGCTGGGGTGTGAATGGTGGAGGCTGGGGTGTGGATAGTGGAGACTTGTGTATGATAGTGGAGGCTAGGGTGTGGATAGTGGAGACTTGTGTATGATAGTGGAGGCTGGGGTGTTCTTGATGATGGGGATCTGGATGGTGGAGGCTAGGGTGTGGATTGTAGATATTGGGGTGGGGATGAAGGCCAGGAGTGTGGATGGTGGACGCTGGGTGTGAACAGTGAAGGTTGGGGTGTGGATGGTGAAGGTTAGAGTGTGGATGGTGGAGGCTGGGGGTGTGGATGATAAAGGCTAGGGTGGGAATGGTGATGCTGGGGGGATTATGGTGGAGATTAGGGTGTGGATGATGGAGGCTGGTGTGTGGATGGTGGAGGCTGGGGTGTGGATGATGGAGGTTGGGGTGTGGATGATGGAGGCTGGGGTGTGGATGATGGTGGCTGGAGTGTGGATGATTGAGGCTGGGTTGTGTATGGTGGAGGCTGGAATGTAGATGGTGGACGTTGGGGTGAGGAAGAGTAGTGGGGTGAATATGGTGGAGGCCGGGGTGTGGATGATGGAGGCCGGGGTGTGGATGATGGTGGCTAGGGTGTGGATGATGGAGGCTAGGGTGTGGATGATGGAGGCTGGGGTGTGGATGATGGAGGCTAGGGTGTGGATGATGGAGGCTGGGGTGTGGATGATGGAGGTTGGGGTGTGGATGATGGAGGCTGGTGTGTGGATGATGGAGGCTGGGGTGTGGATGATGGAGGCTAGGGTGTGGATGATGGAGGCTGGGGTGTAGGTTATTGAGGCTGGGGTGTGGATGATGGAGGCTAGGGTGTGGATGATGGAGGCTGGGGTGTGGATGATGGAGGCCGGGGTGTAGATAATGGAGGTTGGGGTGTGGATGATGGGGGCTGGGGTGTGGATGACGGAGGTTGGGGTGTGGATGATGGAGGCTGGGGTGTGGATGATATAGGCTAGGGTGTGGATGGTGGAGGCTGGGGTGTGGATGATGGAGGCTGGGGTGTGGATGATGGAGGCTGGTGTGTGGATGGTGGAGGCTGCGGTGTGGATGATAGAGACAGGGGTATGGATGATGGAGGCTGGGGTGTGGATGATGGAGACTGGTGTGTGGATGGTGGAGGCTGGGGTGTGGATGATGGAGGCTAGGGTGTGGATGATGGAGGCTAGGGTGTGGATGATGGAGGCTGGGGTGTGGATGATGGAGGCTAGGGTGTGGATGATGGAGGCTGGGGTGTGGATGATGGAGGTTGGCGTGTGGATGATGGAGGCTGGGGTGTGGATGATGGAGGCTGGGGTGTGGATGATGGAAACTAGGGTGTGGATGATGGAGGCTGGGTGTGGGTTATTGAGGTTGGGGTGTGGATGATGGAGGCTAGGGTGTGGATGATGGAGGCTGGGGTGTGGATGATGGAGGCTGGGGTGTGGATGATGGAAGCTGGGGTGTGGATGATGGAGGCTAGGGTGTGGATGAAGGAGGCTGGGGTGTGGGTTATTGAGGCTGGGGTGTGGATGATGGAGGCTAGGGTGTGGATGATGGAGGCTGGGGTGTGGATGATGGAGGCTGGGGTGTGGATGATGGAGGCTGGGGTGTGGATGATGGAAGTTGGGGTGTGGATGATGGAGGCTGGGGTGTGGATGATGGAGGCTGGGGTGTGGGTTATTGAGGCTGGGGTGTGGATGATGGAGGCTAGGGTGTGGATGATAGAGGCTGGGGTGTGGATGATGGAGGCTGGGGTGTGGATGATGGAGGCTGGTGTGTGGATGGTGGAGGCTGGGGTGTGGATGATAGAGACTGGGGTGTGGATGAAGGAGGCTGGGGTGTGGATGATGGAGGTTGGGGAGTGGATGATGGAGGCTGGGGTGTGGATGATGGAGGCTGGGGTGTGGGTTATTGAGGCTGGGGTGTGGATGATGGAGGCTAGGGTGTGGATGATGGAGGCTGGGGTGTGGATGATGGAGGCTGGGGTGTGGAAGATGGAGGCTGGTGTGTGGATGGTGGAGGCTGGGGTGTGGATGATAGAGACTGGAGTGTGGATGATGGAGGCTGGGGTGTGGATGATGGAGGCTGGGGTGTGGATGATGGAGGTTGGGGTGTGGATGATGGAGGCTGGGGTGTGGATGATGGAGGCTAGGGTGTGGATGATGGAGGCTGGGGTGTGGATGATAGAGGTTGGGGTGTGGATGATGGAGGCTGGGGTGTGGATGATGGAGGCTGGGGTGCGGATGACGGAGGCTAGGGTGTGGATGATGGAGGCTGAGGTGTGGGTTATTGAGGCTGGGGGGTGGATGATGGAGGCTAGGGTGTGGATGATGGAGGCTGGGGTGTGGATGATGGAGGCCGGGGTGTAGATGATGGAGGTTGGGGTGTGGATGATGGAGGCTGGGGTGTGGATGATGGAGGTTGGGGTGTGGATGATGGAGGCTGGGGTGTGGATGATGGAGGCTAGGGTGTGGATGGTGGAGGCTGGGGTGTGGATGATGGAGGCTGGGGTGTGGATGATGGAGGCTGGTGTGTGGATGGTGGAGGCTGGGGTGTGGATGATAGAGACTGGGGTGTGGATGATGGAGGCTGGGGTGTGGATGATGGAGGCTGGGGTGTGGATGATGGAGGCTGGTGTGTGGATGGTGGAGGCTGGTGTGTGGATGATGGAGGCTAGGGTGTGGATGATCGAGGCTGGGGTGTGGATGATGGAGGCTAGGGTGTGGATGATGGAGGTTGGGGTGTGGATGATGGAGGCGGGGGTGTGGATGATGGAGGCTGGGGTGTGGATGATGGAGGCTAGGGTGTGGATGATGGAGGCTGGGTGTGGGTTATTGAGGCTGGGGTGTGGATGATGGAGGCTAGGGTGTGGATGATGGAGGCTGGGGTGTGGATGATGGAGGCTGGGGTGTGGATGATGGAGGCTGGGGTGTGGATGATGGAGGCTAGGGTGTGGATGATGGAGGCTGGGGTGTGGGTTATTGAGGCTGGGGTGTGGATGATGGAGGATAGGGTGTGGATGATGGAGGCTGGGGTGTGGATGATGGAGGCTGGGGTGTGGATGATTGAGGCTGGGGTGTGGATGATGGAGGTTGGGGTGTGGATGATGGAGGCTGGGGTGTGGATGATGGAGGCTGGGGTGTGGGTTATTGAGGCAGGGGTGTGGATGATGGAGGCTAGGGTGTGGATGATGGAGGCCGGGGTGTGGATGATGGAGGCTGGGGTGTGGATGATGGAGGCTGGTGTGTGGATGGTGGAGGCTGGGGTGTGGATGATAGAGACTGGGGTGTGGATGATGGAGGCTGGGGTGTGGATGATGGAGGCTGGTGTGTGGATGGTGGAGGCTGGGGCGTGGATGATGGAGGCTAGGGTGTGGATGATGGAGGCTGGGGTGTGGATGATGGAGGCCGGGGTGTAGATGATGGAGGTTGGGGTGTGGATGATGGAGGCTGGGGTGTGGATGATGGAGGTTGGGGTGTGAATGATGGAGGCTGGGGTGTGGATGATGGAGGCTGGGGTGTGGGTTATTGAGGCTGGGGTGTGGATGATGGAGGCTAGGGTGTGGATGATTGAGGCTGGGGTGTGGATGATGGAGGCTGGGGTGTGGATGATGGAGGCTGGTGTGTGGATGGTGGAGGCTGGGGTGTGGATGATAGAGACTGGGGTGTGGATGATGGAGGCTGGGTTGTGGGTTATTGAGGCCGGGGTGTGGATGATGGAGGCTATAGGGTGTGGATGATGGAGGCTGGGGTGTGGATGATGGAGGCAGGGGTGTAGATGATGGAGGTTGGGGTGTGAATGATGGAGGCTGGGGTGTGGATGATGGAGGCTGGGGTTTGGATGATGGAGGCTAGGGTGTGGATGGTGGAGGCTGGGGTGTGGATGATGGAGGCTGGGGTGTGGATGATGGAGGCTGGTGTGTGGATAGTGGAGGCTGGGGTGTGGATGATAGAGAATGGGGTGTGGATGATGGAGGCTGGGGTGTGGATGATGGAGGCTGGGGTGTGGATGATGGAGGCTGGTGTGTGGATGGTGAAGGCTGGGGTGTGGATGATGGAGGCTAGGGTGTGGATGATGGAGCCTAGGATGTGGATGTTGGAGGCTGGGGTGTGGATGATGGAGGCTAGGGTGTGGATGATGGAGGCTGGGGTGTGGATGATGGAGGTTGGGGTGTGGATGATGGAGGCTGGGGTGTGGATGATGGAGGCTGGGGTGTGGATGATGGAGGCTAGGGTGTGGATGATGGAAGCTGGGGTGTGGGTTATTGAGGCTGGGGTGTGGATGATGGAGGCTAGGGTGTGGATGATGGAGGCTGGGGTGTGGATGATGGAGGCTGGGGTGTGGATGATGGAGGCTGGGGTGTGGATGATGGAGGTTGGGGTGTGGATGATGCAGGCTGGGGTGTGGATGATGGAGGCTGGGGTGTGGGTTATTGAGGCTGGGGTGTGGATGATGGAGGCTAGGGTGTGGATGATGGAGGCTGGGGTGTGGATGATGGAGGCTGGGGTGTGGATGATGGAGGCTGGTGTGTGGATGGTGGAGGCTGGGGTGTGGATGATGGAGGCTGGGGTGTGGATGATGGAGGCTGGTGTGTGGATGGTGAAGGCTGGGGTGTGGATGATGGAGGCTAGGGTTTGGATGATGGAGCCTAGGATGTGGATGTTGGAGGCTGGGGTGTGGATGATGGAGGCTAGGGTGTGGATGATGGAGGCTGGGGTGTGGATGGTGGAGGTTGGGGTGTGGATGATGGAGGCTGGGGTGTGGATGATGGAGGCTGGGGTGTGGATGATGGAGGCTAGGGTGTGGATGATGGAAGCTGGGGTGTGGGTTATTGAGGCTGGGGTGTGGATGATGGAGGCTAGGGTGTGGATGATGGAGGCTGGGGTGTGGATGATGGAGGCTGGGGTGTGGATGATGGAGGCTGGGGTGTGGATGATGGAGGTTGGGGTGTGGATGATGCAGGCTGGGGTTTGGATGATGGAGGCTGGGGTGTGGGTTATTGAGGCTGGGGTGTGGATGATGGAGGCTAGGGTGTGGATGATGGAGGCTGGGGTGTGGATGATGGAGGCTGGGGTGTGGATGATGGAGGCTGGTGTGTGGATGGTGGAGGCTGGGGTGTGGATGATAGAGACTGGGGTGTGGATGATGGAGGCTGGGGTGTGGATGATGGAGGCTGGTGTGTGGATGGTGGAGGCTGGGGTGTGGATGATGGAGGCTAGGGTGTGGATGATGGAGGCTGGGGGTGTGGATGATGGAGGCCGGGGTGTAGATGATAGAAGTTGGGGTGTGGATGATGGAGGCTGGGGTGTGGATGATGGAGGCTGGGGTGTGGATGATGGAGGCTGGGGTGTGGATGATGGAGGCTGGTGTGTGGATGGTGGAGGCTGGGGTGTGGATGATGGAGGCTAGGGTGTGGATGATGGAGGCTGGGGTGTGGATGATGGAGGCCAGGGTGTAGATGATGGAGGTTGGGGTGTGGATGATGGAGGCTGAGGTGTGGATGATGGAGGTTGGGGTGTGGATGATGGAGGCTGGGGTGTGGATGATGGAGGCTGGGGTGTGGGTTATTGAGGCTGGGGTGTGGATGATGGAGGCTAGGGTGTGGATGATGGAGGCTGGGGTGTGGATGATGGAGGCTGGGGTGTGGATGATGGAGGCTGGTGTGTGGATGGTGGAGGCTGGGGTGTGGATGATAGAGACTGGGGTGTGGATGATGGAGGCTGGTGTGTGGATGGTGGAGGCTGGGGTGTGGATGATGGAGGCTGGTGTGTGGATGGTGGAGGCTGGGGTGTGGATGATGGAGGCTAGGGTGTGGATGATGGAGGCTGGGGTGTGGATGATGGAGGCTAGGGTGTGGATGATGGAGGCTGGGGTGTGGATGATGGAGGCTGGGGTGTGGATGATGGAGGCTGGGGTGTGGATGATGGAGGCTAGGGTGTGGATGATGGAGGCTGGGGTGTGGATGATGGAGGCTGGGGTGTGGATGATGGAGGCTGGGGTGTGGATGATGGAGGCTGGGGTGTGGATGATGGTGGTTGGGGTGTGGATGATGGAGGCTGGGGTGTGGATGATGGAGGCTGGGGTGTGGGTTATTGAGGCTGGGGTGTGGATGATGGAGGCTAGGGTGTGGATGATGGAGGCTGGGGTGTGGATGATGGAGGCCAAGGTGTGGATGATGGAGGTTGGGGTGTGGATGATGGAGGCTGGGGTGTGGATGATGGAGGCTGGGGTGTGGATGATGAAGGCTGGGGTGTGGATGATGGAGGCTGGGGTGTGGGTTATTGAGGCTGGGGTGTGGATGATGGAGGCTAGGGTGTGGATGATGAAGGCTGGGGTGTGGATGATGGAGGCTGGGGTGTGGATGATGGAGGCTGGGGTGTGGATGATGGAGGCTGGGGTGTGGATGATGGAGGTTGGGGTGTGGATGATGCAGGATGGGGTGTGGATGATGGAGGCTGGGGTGTGGGTTATTGAGGCTGGGGTGTGGATGATGGAGGCTAGGGTGTGGATGATGGAGGCTGGGGTGTGGATGATGGAGGCTGGGGTGTGGATGATGGAGGCTGGTGTGTGGATGGTAGAGGCTGGGGTGTGGATGATAGAGACTGGGGTGTGGATGATGGAGGCTGGGGTGTGGATGATGGAGGCTGGTGTGTGGATGGTGGGGGCTGGGGTGTGGATGATAGAGACTGGGGTGTGGATGATGGAGGCTGGGGTGTGGATGATGGAGGCTAGTGTGTGGATGGTGGAGGCTGGGGTGTGGATGATGGAGGCTGGGGTGTGGATGATGGAGGCTGGGGTGTGGATGATGGAGGTTGGGGTGTGGATGATGCAGGCTGGGGTGTGGATGATGGAGGCTGGGGTGTGGGTTATTGAGGCTGGGGTGTGGATGATGGAGGCTAGGGTGTGGATGATGGAGGCTGGGGTGTGGATGATGGAGGCTGGGGTGTGGATGATGGAGGCTGGTGTGTGGATGGTGGAGGCTGGGGTGTGGATGATAGAGACTGGGGTGTGGATGATGGAAGCTGGGGTGTGGATGATGGAGGCTGGTGTGTGGATGGTGGAGGCTGGGGTGTGGATGATGGAGGCTAGGGTGTGGATGATGGAGGCTGGGGTGTGGATGATGGAGGCCGGGGTGTAGATGATGGAGGTTGGGGTGTGGATGATAGAGGCTGGGGTGTGGATGATGGAGGTTGGGGTGTGGATGATGGAGGCTGGGGTGTGGATGATGGAGGCTGGTGTGTGGATGGTGGAGGCTGGGGTGTGGATGATGGAGGCTAGGGTGTGGATGATGGAGGCTGGGGTGTGGATGATGGAGGCCGGGGTGTAGATGATGGAGGTTGGGGTGTGGATGATGGAGGCTGAGGTGTGGATGATGGAGGTTGGGGTGTGGATGATGGAGGCTGGGGTGTGAATGATGGAGGCTGGGGTGTGGGTTATTGAGGCTGGGGTGTGGATGATGGAGGCTAGGGTGTGGATGATGGAGGCTGGGGTGTGGATGATGGAGGCTGGGGTGTGGATGATGGAGGCTGGTGTGTGGATGGTGGAGGCTGGGGTGTGGATGATAGAGACTGGGGTGTGGATGATGGAGGCTGGGGTGTGGATGATGGAGGCTGGTGTGTGGATGGTGGAGGCTGGGGTGTGGATGATGGAGGCTAGGTTGTGGATGATGGAGGCTGGGGTGTGGATGATGGAGGCTAGGGTGTGGATGATGGAGGCTGGGGTGTGGATGATGGAGGCTGGGGTGTGGATGATGGAGGCTGGGGTGTGGATGATGGAGGCTAGGGTGTGGATGATGGAGGCTGGGGTGTGGATGATGGAGGCTGGGGTGTGGATGATGGAGGCTGGGGTGTGGATGATGGAGGCTGGGGTGTGGATGATGGAGGTTGGGGTGTGGATGATGGAGGCTGGGGTGTGGATGATGGAGGCTGGGGTGTGGGTTATTGAGGCTGGGGTGTGGATGATGGAGGCTAGGGTGTGGATGATGGAGGCCAAGGTGTGGATGATGGCGGTTGGGGTGTGGATGATGGAGGCTGGGGTGTGGATGATTGAGGTTGGGGTGTGGATGATGAAGGCTGGGGTGTGGATGACGGAGGCTGGGGTGTGGGTTATTGAGGCTGGAGTGTGGATGATGGAGGCTAGGGTGTGGATGATGGAGGCTGGGGTGTGGATGATGGAGGCTGGGGTGTGGATGATGGAGGCTGGGGTGTGGATGATGGAGGCTGGGGTGTGGATGATGGAGGCTGGTGTGTGGATGGTGGAGGCTGGGGTGTGGATGATAGAGACTGGGGTGTGGATGATGGAGGCTGGGGTGTGGATGATGGAGGCTGGTGTGTGGATGGTGGAGGCTGGGGTGTGGATGATGGAGGCTGGGGTGTGGATGATGGAGGCTGGGGTGTGGATGATTTAGGCTGGGGTGTGGATGATGGGGGCTCGGGTGTGAAGGGTGGAGGCCGGGGTGTGGATGGTGGAGGCTGGGGTGTGGATGATGGAGGGCTTGGGGGGTGGATGGTGGAGGCCGGGGTGTGGATGGTGGAGGCTGGGGTGTGGATGATGGAGGCTAGGGTGTGGATGATGAAGGCTGGGGTGTGGATGATGGAGGCTGGGGTGTGGATGATGGAGATCTTGGGGGGTGGATGGTGGAGGTCGGGGTATGGATGGTGGAGGCTGGGGTGTGGATGATGGAGGCTGGGGTGTGGATGATGGAGGCTTGGGTGTGGATGATGGAGGCTGGGGTGTGGATGATGGATGCTGGGGTGTGGATAATAAAGGCTGGGGTGTGGATGATAGAGGCTGGGATGTGGATGATGGAGGCTGGTGTGTGGATGATGGAGGCCGGGGTGTGGGTGATGGAGGCTGGGGTGTGGATGATGGAGGATGGTGTGTGGATGATGGAGGCTGGGGTGTGGATGATGGAGGCTGGTGTGTGGATGATGGAGGCCGGGGTGTGGGTGATGGAGGCTGGGGTGTGGATGATGGAGGCTGGTGTATGGATGATGGAGGCTGGGGTGTGGATGATGGAGGCTGGTGTGTGGATGATGGAGGCCGGGGTGTGGGTGATGGAGGCTGGGGTGTGGATGATGGAGGCTGGTGTGTGGATGATGGAGGCCGGAGTGTGGGTGATGGAGGCTGGGGTGTGGATGATGGAGGCTTGTGTGTGGATGATGGAGGCTGGGATGTGGATAATGGAGGCTGGTGTGTGGATGATGGATGCCGGGGTATGGATGGTGGAGTTTGGGGTGTGAATGATGGAGGCTGGGGTGTGGATGATGGATGCTGGGGTGTGGATGATGGAGGCTGGGGTGTGGATGATGGAGGGATGGGGTGTGGATGGTGAAGCCTGGGGTGTGGATGATGGAGGCTGGGGTGTGGATGATGAAGGCTGGGGTGTGGATGATGGAGGCCGGGGTGTAGATGATGGAGGTTGGGGTGTGGATGATGGAGGCTGGGGTGTGAATGATGGAGGTTGGGGTGTGGATGATGGAGGCTGGGGTGTGGATGATGGAGGCTGGGGTGTGGGTTATTGAGGCTGGGGTGTGGATGATGGAGGCTAGGGTGTGGATGATGGAGGCTGGGGTGTGGATGATGGAGGCTGGGGTGTGGATGATAGAGGCTGGTGTGTGGATGGTGGAGGCTGGGGTGTGGATGATAGAGACTGGGGTGTGGATGATGGAGGCTGGGGTGTGGATGATGGAGGCTGGTGTGTGGATGGTGGAGGCTGGGGTGTGGATGATGGAGGCTAGGGTGTGGATGATGGAGGCTGGGGTGTGGATGATGGAGGCTAGGGTGTGGATGATGGAGGCTGGGGAGTGGATGATGGAAGCTGGGGTGTGGATGATGGAGGCTGGTGTGTGGATGGTGGAGGCTGGGGGTGTGGATGATAGAGACTGGGGTGTGGATGATGGAGGCTGGGGTGTGGATGATGGAGGCTGGTGTGTGGATGGTGGAGGCTGGGGTGTGGATGATGGAGGCTAGGGTGTGGATGATGGAGGCTGGGGTGTGGATGATGGAGGCAAGGGTGTGGATGATGGAGGCTGGGGTGTGGATGATGGAGGCTGGGGTGTAGATGATGGAGGCTGGGGTGTGGATGATAGAGGCTAGGGTGTGGATGATGGAGGCTGGGGTGTGGATGATGGAGGCTGGGGTGTGGATGATGGAGGCTGGGGTGTAGATGATGGAGGCTGGGGTGTGGATGATGGAGGTTGGGGTGTGGGTGATGGAGGCTGGGGTGTGGATGATGGAGGCTAGGGTGTGGATGATGGAGGCTGGGGTGTGGATGATGGAGGCTGGGGTGTGGATGATGGAGGCTGGTGTGTGGATGGTGGAGGCTGGGGTGTGGATGATAGAGACTGGGGTGTGGATGATGGAAGCTGGGGTGTGGATGATGGAGGCTGGTGTGTGGATGGTGGATGCTGGGGTGTGGATGATAGAGACTGGGGTGTGGATGATGGAGGCTGGGGTGTGGATGATGGAGGCTGGTGTGTGGATGGTGGAGGCTGGGGTGTGGATGATGGAGGCTAGGGTGTGGATGATGGAGGCTGGTGTGTGGATGATGGAGGCCGGGGTGTAGATGATGGAGGTTGGGGTGTGGATGATGGAGGCTGGGGTGTGGATGATGGAGGTTGGGGTGTGGATGATGGAGGCTGGGGTGTGGATGATGGAGGCTGGGGTGTGGGTTATTGAGGCTGGGGTGTGGATGATGGAGGCTAGGGTATGGATGATGGAGGCTGGGGTGTGGATGATGGAGGCTGGGGTGTGGATGATGGAGGCTGGTGTGTGGATGGTGGAGGCTGGGGTGTGGATGATAGAGACTGGGTGTGGATGATGAAACTGGGGTGTGGATGATGGAGGCTGGTGTGTGGATGGTGGAGGCTGGGGTGTGGATGATGGAGGCTAGGGTGTGGATGATGGAGGCTGGGGTGTGGATGATGGAGGCTGGGGTGTGGATGATGGAGGCTGGGGTGTGGATGATGGAGGCTGGGGTGTGGATGATGGAGGCTGGGGTGTGGATGATGGAGGCTAGGGTGTGGATGATGGAGGCTGGGTGTGGGTTATTGAGGCTGGGGTGTGGATGATGGAGGCTAGGGTGTGGATGATGGAGGCTGGGGTGTGGATGATGGAGGCTGGGGTGTGGATGATGGAGGCTGGGGTGTGGATGATGGAGGCTAGGGTGTGGATGATGGAGGCTGGGGTGTGGGTTATTGAGGCTGGGGTGTGGATGATGGAGGCTAGGGTGTGGATGATGGAGGCTGGGGTGTGGATGATGGAGGCTGGGGTGTGGATGATGGAGGCTGGGGTGTGGATGATGGAGGTTGGGGTGTGGATGATGGAGGCTGGGGTGTGGATGATGGAGGCTGGGGTGTGGGTTATTGAGGCTGGGGTGTGGATGATGGAGGCTAGGGTGTGGATGATGGAGGCTGGGGTGTGGATGATACAGGCTGGGGTGTGGATGATGGAGGCTGGTGTGTGGATGGTGGAGGCTGGGGTGTGGATGATAGAGACTGGGGTGTGGATGATGGAGGCTGGGTTGTGGATGATGGAGGCTGGTATGTGGATGGTGGAGGCTGGGGTGTGGATGATGGAGGCTAGGGTGTGGATGATGGAGGCTGGGGTGTGGATGATGGAGGCCGGGGTGTAGATGATGGAGGTTGGGGTGTGGATGATGGAGGCTGGGGTGTGGATGATGGAGGTTGGGGTGTGGATGATGGAGGCTGGGGTGTGGATGACGGAGGCTGGGGTGTGGGTTTTTGAGGCTGGGGTGTGGATGATGGAGGCTAGGGTGTGGATGATGTGTCGTGACGCTGTACCCCGGTTCATTCCGAGCACAGCGAATACACAACACATAACACCTTGCCTCAGCAACCGTTACTACCACCTATACTCCTACACACACCAGACCCTTGAGGCGTACCACTAGGTTTGTACTGGAACACAATGAATGAACATATGGAAGGTATTTAAAGGCCGTCGGGTTTTTGTCATTTAATTACAAAGAATAGACTCTGACAAATAAATACATATTAACATACTCTATTAGGTCAATACACTTCCAATACCCATAGACCACTTGACCTCCGCGATCACCACACACACTCGTAACTTCCGCCTAAGTCCCTAATACGGAATGATTACTACAACGCTCCACACCCGGTTAGTCTTACATTCAATACTCACATACTGCAGACTTAACTTGGTCACTAAGATCACAACAGGCTCTCGCATAGCTGTCTGCTACACTTCGCTGCTGCCACAAACAGAGACCTTGGAGGACTTGCTAGTTCAACTTCCACAACCAGACTGACCCCAGCCAACCATGGCCTTAATCATTTCACCACGCCTCTTGAGGAAGGTATAATCTGATTAACCTTATCCCTAGAGCGGTAACCTTGTTCCTAGAAGCCTGACGAAGAATAATTCCTCTTTCCAGGAATTATTAATTTGGCTAAACAGCTTCGGTCTTAATCCATTGACCTTTCTTAGATATGTGATCCATAGTCTGTCTACTTACATGTACTTTCAATCATCATTCGTTAAGTGTTGTAGTAATGATCCTCTAGCTAATAATTCCTACTAACTTGTGGATTACAACACCACTCCCCTCCTTAAACACGCATATGTCCCCATATGCATCATTGCAATGGTTCCATTAGTACAAGGACCTGGAGGATGCACCCACCATATGTGTACAACTACAAAATCATCCAAAAAGTTCATCATACACACGATGAAATAAATTAAAATTTTCCCCGACATGACTCACAACACTTCTCCAACATATACATTATATTCACATCATAGCACAGGTAAAATAGTCTGTAATAATTTTTCCCATCTCCAACAATGCACATATACCTAAACTGCTGACATATAATTACATACAAACATAACCATAAAATTACATGGACCAGAATGCTGGCACTTAAACAGAAATGACACTAGTCATTAATATATACACAACACATATATATCTAAGGTTCTTCATCCTTAGTAATTATAATTTAACATCTTGCCCTGTACTGTTGACATAAGGGCTTACAATGATCACACAATGTTTCACTGGCCACCTCCACAATTGGCAGCATCACTTCTCTTGTCTTCGTGTCCCATGGTTGCTAGGTCATAGATCCTCCATGACCCAGACAAAACCCAGGCTGTCCAGCCTGGTGAATGTTGTCAATGTCCCATCGTTGCTCTGAGGTAACGTGATCCTGGCCTCCAGAGCAACGGAGATTCCTACCCCAGGGTCATGTTCCCTTGGGTCTGTGCTGACGTCTCGTTCCAGGGCACCAATCCCAGAACGCTGTAGATCCCTCACAGCTCTCTGGTCTAGGCCCATCCGCCCAGAGTGTGTCCACCTGTATTCACACCTTCCCGACCGCTGTACCTGCAAAATATTCCCTCGGAGCCCCCTGGCTCGATCCCATTATTACATAACCCCCTCGGCTCCTTACTCTCTCCCCGTATATAGCCTGAGCGCAGCTGCAAAACCATTGCAGCTGGCCCTTATCCCTGCTTTGATGTCAGGGGGCGAATTTCGCCTATAACGTCACGTTGGCTTCACTTCCACCCCCCTTTTTTTTCTAGAATTACTGAGTGTAGCCTCATAGCTTCCCTTCTACTCTACCTGAAGCTCTGTGACATGATCCCGGGGGACCTTCTCAAGCCTAACACTCAGTAATGGTGCCGATGAGGTAATATACAGTATATACATACACATACATTATCACAATAAATACCTCATTAAAATAATTTCACAACTAATGTCACTAAAGCATCATACTGCCACTGGCTCGCTTCTAGCGAGATTCCTGTAACAGCTTAATTAATGAGAAATTAGTATATCTACTTGGCTCGCCCACTGCAACCACCAACACCTGAAATTTGAAATTCTACCTTATAATCTTATCCATAAGACTTACCCACTCCGACTTAATTAATGAAAATTTTAATGAAAATAATGAATATTTATTAGTCTTTTATGAGTCTTGCTAGAGATATCGACTTGACTCGCCTACTGCAGCCACCAACTCCTGCAATTATCCACATTTCATCTTATCCATAAGACTTACCCACTCCGACACACCCATACCACTGGTCATCCCAACCACTGATGACCTCAATATAACGCCACACATCCCTACAACCACTTCCTGCGTCCTAACGCACCGACCTTGCTACGCCAATACTCACCTTACCAACCACTACCTGGCGCCCCTGCGCCACCATATACTCCACAACACCACACTCCATACCAGGCGTCCAAACGCCACTACACTACACCACCCAATGGCGTCCCCCACGCCCTCAACACAACACCCGGCGTCCCCAACGCCCTCAACACAACACACGGCGCCCCCAACGCCCTCAACACAACACACGGCATCCCCAACGCCCTCAACACAACACCCGGCGTCCCCAACGCCCTCAACACAACACACGGCGTCCCCAACGCCCTCAACACAACACACGGCATCCCCAACGCCCTCAACACAACACACGGCGTCCCCAACGCCCTCAACACAACACACGGCGTCCCCAACGCCATCAACACAACACACGGCGTCCCCAACGCCATCAACACAACACACGGCGTCCCCAACGCCATCAACACAACACACGGCGTCCCCAACGCCATCAACACAACACACGGCGTCCCCAACGCCATTACCACCACAGGCATATGCCTTGCGCCAGAGCGCATCAAAACACCACGAGACATCACCAAACGCAACACACACTGTCCCTTTTCTCTGGTAATCCGTTAATTACCTGACCAACACTCGTCAGGTATAATTTCTTGTGTAGTGGCCACCCGCCACACTCTACCACCTGCGTTAACATACTTCAACGCTAATGTCTACAATACACCCGGCGTTTCAATAACTAGTAATGCTACACATGCTTCACCTTGGTGCTACAATGCCAACAATGTCATGCACTATACTACATCCATAATATCAACAGTCAAAACATGCACATTTCACTACAGTAAATACTATGCATTACGCTGGCGTTTAATAAGCCACTACACGTGCATTACCCTACACACCACATGCATTACACTACACACCCCGGCGTACAAACGCCAATACACAACCATGCACTACTCCCGGCGCCACACACCCCCACCAACGGGACACGCTCCCCGTGTCCCAAGGTAACACTCTCCATAATGCTACCTGCACCCACAAAAAAATCTCCATGGCCCTCTCCAGGGTACACTAGATGGCGAACTCCAGACGTCAAATTATGCGTCGCTCTCTATGCCAAGGCGTCCATAATTCACTGCGCCTATTTTCTGTATCTACACCTGACAACGCCGGAACTCGCACAGTACTTTAGGTAATATTTCATTATCCTTAAAATATTCGATTTACACGTTACATGAAATTGAATTAACTTTAAATTACGTAGTTTTCACGCTTAATTTCACCTTAGCAACGGTTTCTCACTATTTCCGCCTTACCAACGATATAAAACAAGCTCCATGGTGCGGCTCGCTTGGCCCACCCATCGCTTGGCCCGCACATGGCCCACGCTGGCCCACATTCACCCGCGCTAGTTTTCCTCGCCACGCTTTATAATCTGCACTACGAACACTGTATAATCCGCACTACGAACACTGTATAATCCGCACTACGAACACTGTATAATCCGCACTACGAACACTGCACTTGTTTTGGATCACGATGCTTCAGTGGTCCAGACTTGCCTCTTAGCCGTCTCTCGTTGCGGGAATCTGGAAAGAAAGAAATAAACCCCACATGTGCCCCACAATGGCCTAGTCCCTTTAATTAACTAACTCCTCTGACCTGGTCTCACCTGACCCTTCTTTCCTCCGTCTAGTAACCACCATTCTCACCACAACCCGAGGTCTACCATTTCCCGAACATTCCCTCACCAACTAAACCAGAACCACACTTCCTTCATCTCGCAAAGTCTTCCACACCTGTTTGCGCTGCCACCAAATATGTCGTGACGCTGTACCCCGGTTCATTCCGAGCACAGCGAATACACAACACATAACACCTTGCCTCAGCAACCGTTACTACCACCTATACTCCTACACACACCAGACCCTTGAGGCGTACCACTAGGTTTGTACTGGAACACAATGAATGAACACATGGAAGGTATTTAAAGGCCGTCGGGTTTTTGTCATTTAATTACAAAGAATAGACTCTGACAAATAAATACATATTAACATACTCTATTAGGTCAATACACTTCCAATACCCATAGACCACTTGACCTCCGCGATCACCACACACACTCGTAACTTCCGCCTAAGTCCCTAATACGGAATGATTACTACAACGCTCCACACCCGGTTAGTCTTACATTCAATACTCACATACTGCAGACTTAACTTGGTCACTAAGATCACAACAGGCTCTCGCATAGCTGTCTGCTACACTTCGCTGCTGCCACAAACAGAGACCTTGGAGGACTTGCTAGTTCAACTTCCACAACCAGACTGACCCCAGCCAACCATGGCCTTAATCATTTCACCACGCCTCTTGAGGAAGGTATAATCTGATTAACCTTATCCCTAGAGCGGTAACCTTGTTCCTAGAAGCCTGACGAAGAATAATTCCTCTTTCCAGGAATTATTAATTTGCCTAACAGCTTCGGTCTTAATCCATTGACCTTTCTTAGATATGTGATCCATAGTCTGTCTACTTACATGTACTTTCAATCATCATTCGTTAAGTGTTGTAGTAATGATCCTCTAGCTAATAATTCCTACTAACTTGTGGATTACAACAGATGGAGGCTGGGGTGTGGATGATGGAGGCTGGGGTGTGGATGATGGAGGCTGGTGTGTGGATGGTGGAGGCTGGGGTATGGATGATAGAGACTGGGGTGTGGATGATGGAGGCTGGGGTGTGGATGATGGAGGCTGGTGTGTGGATGGTGGAGGCTGGGGTGTGGATGATGGAGGCTAGGGTGTGGATGATGGAGGCTGGGGTGTGGATGATGGAGGCTAGGGTGTGGATGATGGAGGCTGGGGTGTGGATGATGGAGGCTGGGGTGTGGATGATGGAGGCTGGGGTGTGGATGATGGAGGCTAGGGTGTGGATGATGGAGGCTGGGGTGTGGATGATGGAGGCTAGGGTGTGGATGATGGAGGCTGGGGTGTGGATGATGGAGGCTGGGGTGTAGATGATGGAGGTTGGGGTGTGGATGATGGAGGCTGGGGTGTGGGTTTTTGAGGCTGGGGTGTGAATGATGGAGGCTAGGGTGTGGATGATGGAGGCTGGGGTGTGGATGATGGAGGCCAGGGTGTGGATGATGGAGGTTGGGGTGTGGATGATGGAGGCTGGGGTGTGGATGATGGAGGGTGGGGTGTGGATGATGGAGGCTGGGGTGTGGATGATGGAGGCTGGGGTGTGGGTTATTGAGGCTGGGGTGTGGGTTATTGAGGCTGGGGTGTGGATGATGGAGGCTAGGGTGTGGATGATGGAGGCTGGGGTGTGGATGATGGAGGCTGGGGTGTGGATGATGGAGGCTGGTGTGTGGATGGTGGAGGCTGGGGTGTGGATGATAGAGACTGGGGTGTGGATGATGGAGGCTGGGGTGTGGATGATGGAGGCTGGTGTGTGGATGGTGGAGGCTGGGGTGTGGATGATGGAGGCTAGGGTGTGGATGATGGAGGCTGGGGTGTGGATGATGGAGGGCTCGGGTGTGAATGGTGGAGGCCGGGGTGTGGATGGTGGAGGCTGGGGTGTGGATGATGAAGGCTAGGGTGTGATGGATGATGGAGGCTAGAGTGTGGATGATGAAGGCTGGGGTGTGGATGATGGAGGCTGAGGTGTGGATGATGGAGGGCTTGGGGGGTGGATGGTGGAGGCCGGGGTATGGATGGTGGAGGCTGGGGTGTGGATGATGGAGGCTGGGGTGTGGATGATGGAGGCTGGGGTGTGGATGATGGAGGCTTGGGTGTGGATGATGGAGGTTGGGGTGTGGATGATAGAGACTGGGGTGTGGATGATGGATGCTGGGGTGTGGATGATAAAGGCTGGGGTGTGGATGATAGAGGCTGGGATGTGGATGATGGAGGCTGGTGTGTGGATGATGGAGGCCGGGGTGTGGGTGATGGAGGCTGGGGTGTGGATGATGGAGGATGGTGTGTGGATGATGGAGGCTGGGGTGTGGATGATGGAGGCTGGTGTGTGGATGATGGAGGCCGGGGTGTGGGTGATGGAGGCTGGGGTGTGGATGATGGAAGCTAGGGTGTGGATGATGGAGGCTGGGGTGTGGATGATGGAGGCTGGTGTGTGGATGATGGAGGCCGGGGTGTGGGTGATGGAGGCTGGGGTGTGGATGATGGAGGCTGGTGTGTGGATGATGGAGGCCGGGGTGTGGGTGATGGAGGCTGGGGTGTGGATGATGGAGACTGGTGTGTGGATGATGGAGGCTGGGATGTGGATGATGGAGGCTGGTGTGTGGATGATGGAGGCCGGGGTATGGATGATGGAGTTTGGGGTGTGAATGACGGAGGCTGGGGTGTGGATGATGGAGGCTGGGGTGTGGATGATGGAGGCTGGGGTGTGGATGATGGAGGGCTGGAGTGTGGATGGTGAAGCCTGGGGTGTGGATGATGGAGGCTGGGGTGTAGATGATGGAGGTTGGGGTGTGGATGATGGAGGCTGGGGTGTGGAAGATGGAGGTTGGGGTGTGGATGATGGAGGCTGGGGTGTGGATGATGGAGGCTGGGGTGTGGATGATGGAGGCTGGTGTGTGGATGGTGGAGGCTGGGGTGTGGATGATAGAGACTGGGGTGTGGATGATGGAGGCTGGGGTGTGGATGATGGAGGCTGGTGTGTGGATGGTGGAAGCTGGGGTGTGGATGATGGAGGCTAGGGTGTGGATGATGGAGGCTGGGGTGTGGATGATGGAGGCTAGGGTGTGGATGATGGAGGCTGGGGTGTGGATGATGGAGGATGGGGTGTGGATGATGGAGGCTGGTGTGTGGATGGTGGAGGCTGGGGTGTGGATGATAGAGACTGGGGGTGTGGATGATGGAGGCTGGGGTGTGGATGATGGAGGCTGGTGAGTAGATGGTGGAGGCTGGGGTGTGGATGATGGAGGCTAGGGTGTGGATGATGGAGGCTGGGGTGTGGATGATGGAGGCTAGGGTGTGGATGATGGAGGCTGGGGTGTGGATGATGGAGGCTGGGGTGTGGATGATGGAGGCTGGGGTGTGGATGATGGAGGCTTGGGTGTGGATGATGGAGGCTGGGGTGTGGATGATGGAGGTTGGGGTGTGGATGATGGAGGCTGGGGTGTGGATGATGGAGGCTGGGGTGTGGGTTATTGAGGCTGGGGTGTGGATGATGGAGGCTAGGGTGTGGATGATGGAGGCTGGGGTGTGGATGATGGAGGCCAGGGTGTGGATGATGGAGGTTGGGGTGTGGATGATGGAGGCTGGGGTGTGGATGATGGAGGTTGGGGTGTGGATGATGGAGGCTGGGGTGTGGATGATGGAGGCTGGGGTGTGGATGATGGAGGATTGGGTGTGGATGATGGAGGCTGAGGTGTGGATGATAGAGACTGGGGTGTGGATGATGGGTGCTGGGGTGTGGATGATAAAGGCTGGGGTGTGGATGATAGAGGCTGGGATGTGGATGATGGAGGCTGGGGTGTGGATGATGGAGGCTGGTGTGTGGATGGTGGAGGCTGGGGTATGGATGATAGAGACTGGGGTGTGGATGATGGAGGCTGGGGTGTGGATGATGGAGGCTGGTGTGTGGATGGTGGAGGCTGGGGTGTGGATGATGGAGGCTAGGGTGTGGATGATGGAGGCTGGGGTGTGGATGATGGAGGCTGGTGTGTGGATGGTGGAGGCTGGGGTGTGGATGATAGAGACTGGGGTGTGGATGATGGAGGCTGGGGTGTGGATGATGGAGGCTGGTGTGTGGATGGTGGAGGCTGGGGTGTGGATGATGGAGGCTAGGGTGTGGATGATGGAGGCTGGGGTGTGGATGATGGAGGGCTCGGGTGTGAATGGTGGAGGCCGGGGTGTGGATGGTGGAGGCTGGGGTGTGGATGATGAAGGCTAGGGTGTGATGGATGATGGAGGCTAGAGTGTGGATGATGAAGGCTGGGGTGTGGATGATGGAGGCTGAGGTGTGGATGATGGAGGGCTTGGGGGGTGGATGGTGGAGGCCGGGGTATGGATGGTGGAGGCTGGGGTGTGGATGATGGAGGCTGGGGTGTGGATGATGGAGGCTGGGGTGTGGATGATGGAGGCTTGGGTGTGGATGATGGAGGTTGGGGTGTGGATGATAGAGACTGGGGTGTGGATGATGGATGCTGGGGTGTGGATGATAAAGGCTGGGGTGTGGATGATAGAGGCTGGGATGTGGATGATGGAGGCTGGTGTGTGGATGATGGAGGCCGGGGTGTGGGTGATGGAGGCTGGGGTGTGGATGATGGAGGATGGTGTGTGGATGATGGAGGCTGGGGTGTGGATGATGGAGGCTGGTGTGTGGATGATGGAGGCCGGGGTGTGGGTGATGGAGGCTGGGGTGTGGATGATGGAAGCTAGGGTGTGGATGATGGAGGCTGGGGTGTGGATGATGGAGGCTGGTGTGTGGATGATGGAGGCCGGGGTGTGGGTGATGGAGGCTGGGGTGTGGATGATGGAGGCTGGTGTGTGGATGATGGAGGCCGGGGTGTGGGTGATGGAGGCTGGGGTGTGGATGATGGAGACTGGTGTGTGGATGATGGAGGCTGGGATGTGGATGATGGAGGCTGGTGTGTGGATGATGGAGGCCGGGGTATGGATGATGGAGTTTGGGGTGTGAATGACGGAGGCTGGGGTGTGGATGATGGAGGCTGGGGTGTGGATGATGGAGGCTGGGGTGTGGATGATGGAGGGCTGGAGTGTGGATGGTGAAGCCTGGGGTGTGGATGATGGAGGCTGGGGTGTAGATGATGGAGGTTGGGGTGTGGATGATGGAGGCTGGGGTGTGGAAGATGGAGGTTGGGGTGTGGATGATGGAGGCTGGGGTGTGGATGATGGAGGCTGGGGTGTGGATGATGGAGGCTGGTGTGTGGATGGTGGAGGCTGGGGTGTGGATGATAGAGACTGGGGTGTGGATGATGGAGGCTGGGGTGTGGATGATGGAGGCTGGTGTGTGGATGGTGGAAGCTGGGGTGTGGATGATGGAGGCTAGGGTGTGGATGATGGAGGCTGGGGTGTGGATGATGGAGGCTAGGGTGTGGATGATGGAGGCTGGGGTGTGGATGATGGAGGATGGGGTGTGGATGATGGAGGCTGGTGTGTGGATGGTGGAGGCTGGGGTGTGGATGATAGAGACTGGGGGTGTGGATGATGGAGGCTGGGGTGTGGATGATGGAGGCTGGTGAGTAGATGGTGGAGGCTGGGGTGTGGATGATGGAGGCTAGGGTGTGGATGATGGAGGCTGGGGTGTGGATGATGGAGGCTAGGGTGTGGATGATGGAGGCTGGGGTGTGGATGATGGAGGCTGGGGTGTGGATGATGGAGGCTGGGGTGTGGATGATGGAGGCTTGGGTGTGGATGATGGAGGCTGGGGTGTGGATGATGGAGGTTGGGGTGTGGATGATGGAGGCTGGGGTGTGGATGATGGAGGCTGGGGTGTGGGTTATTGAGGCTGGGGTGTGGATGATGGAGGCTAGGGTGTGGATGATGGAGGCTGGGGTGTGGATGATGGAGGCCAGGGTGTGGATGATGGAGGTTGGGGTGTGGATGATGGAGGCTGGGGTGTGGATGATGGAGGTTGGGGTGTGGATGATGGAGGCTGGGGTGTGGATGATGGAGGCTGGGGTGTGGATGATGGAGGATTGGGTGTGGATGATGGAGGCTGAGGTGTGGATGATAGAGACTGGGGTGTGGATGATGGGTGCTGGGGTGTGGATGATAAAGGCTGGGGTGTGGATGATAGAGGCTGGGATGTGGATGATGGAGGCTGGGGTGTGGATGATGGAGGCTGGTGTGTGGATGGTGGAGGCTGGGGTATGGATGATAGAGACTGGGGTGTGGATGATGGAGGCTGGGGTGTGGATGATGGAGGCTGGTGTGTGGATGGTGGAGGCTGGGGTGTGGATGATGGAGGCTAGGGTGTGGATGATGGAGGCTGGGGTGTGGATGATGGAGGCTAGGGTGTGGATGATGGAGGCTGGGGTGTGGATGATGGAGGCTGGGGTGTGGATGATGGAGGCTGGGGTGTGGATGATGGAGGCTAGGGTGTGGATGATGGAGGCTGGGGTGTGGATGATGGAGGCTGGGGTGTGGATGATGGAGGCTGGGGTGTGGATGATGGAGGCTGGGGTGTGGATGATGGAGGTTGGGGTGTGGATGATGGAGGCTGGGGTGTGGGTTTTTGAGGCTGGGGTGTGAATGATGGAGGCTAGGGTGTGGATGATGGAGGCTGGGGTGTGGATGATGGAGGCCAGGGTGTGGATGATGGAGGTTGGGGTGTGGATGATGGAGGCTGGGGTGTGGATGATGGAGGGTGGGGTGTGGATGATGGAGGCTGGGGTGTGGATGATGGAGGCTGGGGTGTGGGTTATTGAGGCTGGGGTGTGGGTTATTGAGGCTGGGGTGTGGATGATGGAGGCTAGGGTGTGGATGATGGAGGCTGGGGTGTGGATGATGGAGGCTGGGGTGTGGATGATGGAGGCTGGTGTGTGGATGGTGGAGGCTGGGGTGTGGATGATAGAGACTGGGGTGTGGATGATGGAGGCTGGGGTGTGGATGATGGAGGCTGGTGTGTGGATGGTGGAGGCTGGGGTGTGGATGATGGAGGCTGGGGTGTGGATGATGGAGGGCTCGGGTGTGAATGGTGGAGGCCGGGGTGTGGATGGTGGAGGCTGGGGTGTGGATGATGAAGGCTAGGGTGTGATGGATGATGGAGGCTAGAGTGTGGATGATGAAGGCTGGGGTGTGGATGATGGAGGCTGAGGTGTGGATGATGGAGGGCTTGGGGGGTGGATGGTGGAGGCCGGGGTATGGATGGTGGAGGCTGGGGTGTGGATGATGGAGGCTGGGGTGTGGATGATGGAGGCTGGGGTGTGGATGATGGAGGCTTGGGTGTGGATGATGGAGGTTGGGGTGTGGATGATAGAGACTGGGGTGTGGATGATGGATGCTGGGGTGTGGATGATAAAGGCTGGGGTGTGGATGATAGAGGCTGGGATGTGGATGATGGAGGCTGGTGTGTGGATGATGGAGGCCGGGGTGTGGGTGATGGAGGCTGGGGTGTGGATGATGGAGGCTGGGGTGTGGATGATGGAGGCTGGGGTGTGGATGATGGAGGCTGGTGTGTGGATGGTGGAGGCTGGGGTGTGGATGATAGAGACTGGGGTGTGGATGATGGAGGCTGGGGTGTGGATGATGGAGGCTGGTGTGTGGATGGTGGAGGCTGGGGTGTGGATGATGGAGGCTGGGGTGTGGATGATGGAGGGCTCGGGTGTGAATGGTGGAGGCCGGGGTGTGGATGGTGGAGGCTGGGGTGTGGATGATGAAGGCTAGGGTGTGATGGATGATGGAGGCTAGAGTGTGGATGATGAAGGCTGGGGTGTGGATGATGGAGGCTGAGGTGTGGATGATGGAGGGCTTGGGGGGTGGATGGTGGAGGCCGGGGTATGGATGGTGGAGGCTGGGGTGTGGATGATGGAGGCTGGGGTGTGGATGATGGAGGCTGGGGTGTGGATGATGGAGGCTTGGGTGTGGATGATGGAGGTTGGGGTGTGGATGATAGAGACTGGGGTGTGGATGATGGATGCTGGGGTGTGGATGATAAAGGCTGGGGTGTGGATGATAGAGGCTGGGATGTGGATGATGGAGGCTGGTGTGTGGATGATGGAGGCCGGGGTGTGGGTGATGGAGGCTGGGGTGTGGATGATGGAGGATGGTGTGTGGATGATGGAGGCTGGGGTGTGGATGATGGAGGCTGGTGTGTGGATGATGGAGGCCGGGGTGTGGGTGATGGAGGCTGGGGTGTGGATGATGGAAGCTAGGGTGTGGATGATGGAGGCTGGGGTGTGGATGATGGAGGCTGGTGTGTGGATGATGGAGGCCGGGGTGTGGGTGATGGAGGCTGGGGTGTGGATGATGGAGGCTGGTGTGTGGATGATGGAGGCCGGGGTGTGGGTGATGGAGGCTGGGGTGTGGATGATGGAGACTGGTGTGTGGATGATGGAGGCTGGGATGTGGATGATGGAGGCTGGTGTGTGGATGATGGAGGCCGGGGTATGGATGATGGAGTTTGGGGTGTGAATGACGGAGGCTGGGGTGTGGATGATGGAGGCTGGGGTGTGGATGATGGAGGCTGGGGTGTGGATGATGGAGGGCTGGAGTGTGGATGGTGAAGCCTGGGGTGTGGATGATGGAGGCTGGGGTGTAGATGATGGAGGTTGGGGTGTGGATGATGGAGGCTGGGGTGTGGAAGATGGAGGTTGGGGTGTGGATGATGGAGGCTGGGGTGTGGATGATGGAGGCTGGGGTGTGGATGATGGAGGCTGGTGTGTGGATGGTGGAGGCTGGGGTGTGGATGATAGAGACTGGGGTGTGGATGATGGAGGCTGGGGTGTGGATGATGGAGGCTGGTGTGTGGATGGTGGAAGCTGGGGTGTGGATGATGGAGGCTAGGGTGTGGATGATGGAGGCTGGGGTGTGGATGATGGAGGCTAGGGTGTGGATGATGGAGGCTGGGGTGTGGATGATGGAGGATGGGGTGTGGATGATGGAGGCTGGTGTGTGGATGGTGGAGGCTGGGGTGTGGATGATAGAGACTGGGGGTGTGGATGATGGAGGCTGGGGTGTGGATGATGGAGGCTGGTGAGTAGATGGTGGAGGCTGGGGTGTGGATGATGGAGGCTAGGGTGTGGATGATGGAGGCTGGGGTGTGGATGATGGAGGCTAGGGTGTGGATGATGGAGGCTGGGGTGTGGATGATGGAGGCTGGGGTGTGGATGATGGAGGCTGGGGTGTGGATGATGGAGGCTTGGGTGTGGATGATGGAGGCTGGGGTGTGGATGATGGAGGTTGGGGTGTGGATGATGGAGGCTGGGGTGTGGATGATGGAGGCTGGGGTGTGGGTTATTGAGGCTGGGGTGTGGATGATGGAGGCTAGGGTGTGGATGATGGAGGCTGGGGTGTGGATGATGGAGGCCAGGGTGTGGATGATGGAGGTTGGGGTGTGGATGATGGAGGCTGGGGTGTGGATGATGGAGGTTGGGGTGTGGATGATGGAGGCTGGGGTGTGGATGATGGAGGCTGGGGTGTGGATGATGGAGGATTGGGTGTGGATGATGGAGGCTGAGGTGTGGATGATAGAGACTGGGGTGTGGATGATGGGTGCTGGGGTGTGGATGATAAAGGCTGGGGTGTGGATGATAGAGGCTGGGATGTGGATGATGGAGGCTGGTGTGTGGATGATGGAGGCCTGGGTGTGGGTGATGGAGGCTGGGGTGTGGATGATGGAGGCTGGTGTGTGGATGATGGAGGCTGGGGTGTGGATGATGGAGGCTAGTGTGTGGATGACGGAGGCCGGGGTGTGGGTGATGGAGGCTGGGGTGTGGATGATGGAGGCTGGTGTGTGGATGATGGAGGCCGGGGTGTGGGTGATGGAGGCTGGGGTGTGGATGATGGAGGCTGGTGTGTGGATGATGGAGGCTGGGATGTGGATGATGGAGGCTGGTGTGTGGATGATGGAGGCCGGGGTATGGATGGTGGAGTTTGGGGAGTGAATGATGGAGGCTGGGGTGTGGATGATGGAGGCTGGGGTGTGGATGATGGAGGCTGGGGTGTGGATGATGGAGGGCTGGGGTGTGGATGGTGAAGCCTGGGGTGTGGATGATGGAGGCTGGGGTGTGGATGATGAAGGCTGGGGTGTGGATGATGGAGGCCGGGGTGTAGATGATGGAGGTTGGGGTGTGGATGATGGAGGCTGGGGTGTGGATGATGGAGGTTGGGGTGTGGATGATGGAAACTGGGGTGTGGATGATGGAGGCTGGGGTGTGGGTTATTGAGGCTGGGGTGTAGATGATGGAGGCTAGGGTGTGGATGATGGAGGCTGGGGTGTGGATGATGGAGGCTGGGGTGTGGATAATGGAGGCTGGTGTGTGGATGGTGGAGGCTGGGGTGTGGATGATAGAGACTGGGGTGTGGATGATGGAGGCTGGGGTGTGGATGATGGAGGCTGGTGTGTGGATGGTGGAGGCTGGGGTGTGGATGATGGAGGCTAGGGTGTGGATGATGGAGGCTGGGGTGTGGATGATGGAGGCTAGGGTGTGGATGATGGAGGCTGGGGTGTGGATGATGGAGGCTGGGGTATGGATGACGGAGGCTGGTGTGTGGATGGTGGAGGCTGGGGTGTGGATGATAGAGACTGGGGTGTGGATGATGGAGGCTGGGGTGTGGATGATGGAGGCTGGGGTGTGGATGATGGAGGCTGGGGTGTGGGTTATTGAGGCTGGGGTGTGGATGATGGAGGCTAGGGTGTGGATGATGGAGGCTGGGGTGTGGATGATGGAGGCTGGGGTGTGGATGATGGAGGCTGGTGTGTGGATGGAGGAGGCTGGGGTGTGGATGATAGAGACTGGGGTGTGGATGATGGAGGCTGGGGTGTGGATGATGGAGGCTGGTGTGTGGATGGTGGAGGCTGGGGTGTGGATGATGGAGGCTAGGGTGTGGATGATGGAGGCTGGGGTGTGGATGATGGAGGCTGGGGTGTGGATGATGGAGGGCTCGGGTGTGAATGGTGGAGGCCGGGGTGTGGATGGTGGAGGCTGGGGTGTGGATGATGAAGGCTAGGGTGTGATGGATGATGGAGGCTAGGGTGTGGATGATGAAGGCTAGGGTGTGGATGATGGTGGCTGGGGTGTGGGTGATAGAGGCTAGGGTGTGGATGATGAAGGCTGGGGTGTGGATGATGGAGGCTGGGGTGTGGATGATGGAGGGCTTGGGGGGTGGATGGTGGAGGCCGGGGTATGGATGGTGGAGGCTGGGGTGTGGATGATGGAGGCTGGTGTGTGGATGATGGAGGCCGGGGTGTGGGTGATGGAGGCTGGGGTGTGGATGATGGAGGCTGGTGTGTGGATGATGGAGGCTGGGATGTGGATGATGGAGGCTGGTGTGTGGATGATGGAGGCCGGGGTATGGATGGTGGAGTTTGGGGTGTGAATGATGGAGGCAGGGGTGTGGATGATGGAGGCTGGGGTGTGGATGATGGAGGCTGGGGTGTGGATGATGGAGGGCTGGAGTGTGGATGGTGAAGCCTGGGGTGTGGATGATGGAGGCTGGGGTGTGGATGATGAAGGCTGGGGTGTGGATGATGGAGGCCAGGGTGTAGATGATGGAGGTTGGGGTGTGGATGATGGAGGCTGGGGTGTGGAAGATGGAGGTTGGGGTGTGGATGATGGAGGCTGGGGTGTGGATGATGGAGGCTGGGGTGTGGATGATGGAGGCTGGTGTGTGGATGGTGGAGGCTGGGGTGTGGATGATAGAGACTGGGGTGTGGATGATGGAGGCTGGGGTGTGGATGATGGAGGCTGGTGTGTGGATGGTGGAGGCTGGGGTGTGGATGATGGAGGCTAGGGTGTGGATGATGGAGGCTGGGGTGTGGATGATGGAGGCTAGGGTGTGGATGATGGAGGCTGGGGTGTGGATGATGGAGGCTGGGGTGTGGATGATGGAGGCTGGTGTGTGGATGGTGGAGGCTGGGGTGTGGATGATAGAGACTGGGGTGTGGATGATGGAGGCTGGGGTGTGGATGATGGAGGCTGGTGTGTGGATGGTGGAGGCTGGGGTGTGGATGATGGAGGCTAGGGTGTGGATGATGGAGGCTGGGGTGTGGATGATGGAGGCTAGGGTGTGGATGATGGAGGCTGGGGTGTGGATGATGGAGGCTGGGGTGTGGATGATGGAGGCCAGGGTGTGGATGATGGAGGTTGGGGTGTGGATGATGGAGGCTGGGGTGTGGATGATGGAGGTTGGGGTGTGGATGATGGAGGCTGGGGTGTGGATGATGGAGGCTGGGGTGTGGATGATGGAGGCTTGGGTGTGGATGATAGAGGCTGGGGTGTGGATGATAGAGACTGGGGTGTGGATGATGGGTGCTGGGGTGTGGATGATAAAGGCTGGGTTGTGGATGATAGAGGCTGGGATGTGGATGATGGAGGCTGGTGTGTGGATGATGGAGGCCAGGGTGTGGGTGATGGAGGCTGGGGTGTGGATGATGGAGGCTGGTGTGTGGATGATGGAGGCTGGGGTGTGGATGATGGAGGCTGGTGTGTGTATGATGGAGGCCGGGGTGTGGGTGATGGAGGCTGGGGTGTGGATGATGGAGGCTGGTGTGTGGATGATGGGGGCCGGGGTGTGGGTGATGGAGGCTGGGGTGTGGATGATGGAGGCTGGTGTGTGGATGATGGAGGCTGGGATGTGGATGATGGAGGCTGGTATGTGGTTGATGGAGGCCGGGGTATGGATGGTGGAGTTTGGGGGTGTGAATGATGGAGGCTGGGGTGTGGATGATGGAGGCTGGGGTGTGGATGATGGAGGCTGGGGTGTGGATGATGGAGGGCTGGGGTGTGGATGGTGAAGCCTGGGGTGTGGATGATGGAGGCTGGGGTGTGGATGATGAAGGCTGGGGTGTGGATGATGGAGGCCGGGGTGTAGATGATGGAGGTTGGGGTGTGGATGATGGAGGCTGGGGTGTGGATGATGGAGGTTGGAGTGTGGATGATGGAGGCTGGGGTGTGGATGATGGAGGCTGGGGTGTGGGTTATTGAGGCTGGGGTGTAGATGATGGAGGCTAGGGTGTGGATGATGGAGGCTGGGGTGTGGATGATGGAGGCTGGGGTGTGGATGATGGAGGCTGGTGTGTGGATGGTGGAGGCTGGGGTGTGGATGATAGAGACTGGGGTGTGGATGATGGAGGCTGGGGTGTGGATGATGGAGGCTGGTGTGTGGATGGTGGAGGCTGGGGTGTGGATGATGGAGGCTAGGGTGTGGATGATGGAGGCTGGGGTGTGGATGATGGAGGCTAGGGTGTGGATGATGGAGGCTGGGATGTGGATGATGGAGGCTGGGGTGTGGATGATGGAGGCTGGGGTGTGGATGATGGAGGCTAGGGTTTGGATGATGGAGGCTGGGGTGTGGATGATGGAGTCTGGGGTGTGGATGATGGAGGCTGGGGTGTGGATGATGGAGGCTGGGGTGTGGATGATGGAGGTTGGGGTGTGGATGATGGAGGCTGGGGTGTAGATGATGGAGGCTGGGGTGTCGGTTATTAAGGCTGGGGTGTGGATGATGGAGGCTAGGGTGTTTTTGATGGAGGCTGGGGTGTGGATGATGGAGGCCAGGGTTTGGATGATGGAGGTTGGGGTGTGAATGATGGAGGCTGGGGTGTGGATGATGGAGGTTGGGGTGTGGATGATGGAGGCTGGGGTGTGGATGATGGAGGCTGGGGTGTGGGTTATTGAGGCTGGGGTGTGGATGATGGAGGCTAGGGTGTGGATGATGGAGGCTGGGGTGTGGATGATGGAGGCTGGGGTGTGCATGATGGAGGCTGGTGTGTGGATAGTGGAGGCTGGGGTGTGGATGATAGAGACTGGGGTGTGGATGATGGAGGCTGGGGTGTGGATGATGGAGGCTGGTGTGTGGATGGTGGAGGCTGGGGTGTGGATGATGGAGGCTAGGGTGTGGATGATGGAGGCTGGGATGTGGATGATGGAGGCTGGGGTGTCGATGATGGAGGGCTCGGGTGTGAATGGTGGAGGCCGGGGTGTGGATGGTGGAGGCTGGGGTGTGGATGATGAAGGCTAGGGTATGATGGATGATGGAGGCTAGGGTGTGGATGATGAAGGCTAGGGTGTGGATGATGGAGGCTGGGGTGTGGGTGATGGAGGCTAGGGTGTGGATGATGAAGGCTGGGGTGTGGATGATGGAGGCTGGGGTGTGGATGATGGAGGGCTTGGGGGGTGGATGGTGGAGGCCGGGGTATGGATGGTGGAGGCTGGGGTGTGGATGATGGAGGCTGGGGTGTGGATGATAGAGACTGGGGTGTGGATGATGGATGCTGGGGTGTGGATGATAAAGGCTGGGGTGTGGATGATAGAGGCTGGGATGTGGATGATGGAGGCTGGTGTGAGGATGACGGAGGCCGGGGTGTGGGTGATGGAGGCTGGGGTGTGGATGATGGAGGCTGGAGTGTGGATGATGGAGGCTGGGGTGTGGATGATGGAGGCTGGTGTGTGGATGATGGAGGCCGGGGTGTGGGTGATGGAGGCTGGGGTGTGGATGATGGAGGCTGGTGTGTGGATGATGGAGGCTGGGGTGTGGATGATGGAGGCTGGTGTGTGGATGATGGAGGCCGGGGTGTGGGTGATGGAGGCTGGTGTGTGGATGATGGAGGCTGGTGTGTGGATGATGGAGGCCGGGGTGTGGGTGATGGAGGCTGGGGTGTGGATGATGGAGGCTGGTGTGTGGATGATGGAGGCTGGGATGTGGATGATGGAGGCTGGTGTGTGGATGATGGAGGCCGGGGTATGGATGGTGGAGTTTGGGGTGTGAATGATGGAGGCTAGGGTGTGGATGATGGAGGCTGGGGTGTGGATGATGGAGGCTGGGGTGTGGATGATGGAGGGCTGGGGTGTGGATGGTGAAGCCTGGGGTGTGGATGATGGAGGCTAGGGTGTGGATGATGAAGGCTGGGGTGTGGATGATGGAGGCCGGGGTGTAGATGATGGAGGTTGGAGTGTGGATGATGGAGGCTGGGGTGTGGATGATGGAGGTTGGGGTGTGGATGATGGAGGCTGGGGTGTGGATGATGGAGGCTGGGGTGTGGGTTATTGAGGCTCGGGTGTGGATGATGGAGGCTAAGGTGTGGATGATGGTGGCTGGGGTGTGGATGATGGAGGCTGAGATGTGGATGATGGAGGCTGGGGTGTGGATGATGGAGGCTGGGGTGTGGATAATGGAGGCTGGTGTGTGGATGGTGGAGGCTGGGGTGTGGATGATAGAGACTGGGGTGTGGATGATGGAGGCTGGGGTGTGGATGGTGGAGGCTGGGGTGTGGATGTTGGAGGCTAGGGTGTGGATGATGGAGGCTGGGGTGTGGATGATGGAGGCTAGGGTGTGAATGATGGAGGCTGGGGTGTGGATGATGGAGGCTGGGGTGTGGATGATGGAGGCTGGGGTGTGGATGATGGAGGCTGGGGTGTGGATGATAGAGGCTGGGGTGTGGATGATGGAGGCTGGGACGTGGAAGATGGAGGCTGGGGTGTGGATGATGGAGGCTGGGGTGTGGATGATGGAGGTTGGGGTGTGGATGATGGAGGCTGGGGTGTGGATGATGGAGGCTGGGGTGTGGGTTATTGAGGCTGGGGTGTGGATGATGGAGGCTAGGGTGTGGATGATGGAGGCTGGGGTGTGGATGATGGAGGCCAGGGTGTGGATGATGGAGGTTGGGGTGTGGATGATGGAGGCTGGGGTGTGGATGATGGAGGTTGGGGTGTGGATGATGGAGGCTGGGGTGTGGATGATGGAGGCTGGGGTGTGGGTTTTTGAGGCTGGGGTGTGGATGATGGAGGCTAGGGTGTGTATGATGGAGGCTGGGGTGTGGATGATGGAGGCTGAGGTGTGGATGATGGAGGCTGGTGTGTGGATGGTGGAGGCTGGGGTGTGGATGATGGAGGCTAGGGTGTGGATGATGGAGGCTGGGGTGTGGATGATGGAGGCTGGAGTGTCGATGATGGAGGGCTCGGGTGTGAATGGTGGAGGCCGGGGTGTGGATGATGGAGGCTGGGGTGTGGGTGATGGAGGCTAGGGTGTGGATGATGAAGGCTGGGGTGTGGATGATGGAGGCTGGGGTGTGGATGATGGAGGGCTTGGGGGGTGGATGGTAGAGGCCGGGGTATGGATGGTGGAGGCTGGGGTGTGGATGATGGAGGCTGGGGTGTGGATGATAGAGACTGGGGTGTGGATGATGGATGCTGGGGTGTGGATGATAAAGGCTGGGGTGTGGATGATAGAGGCTGGGATGTGGATGATGGAGGCTGGTGTGTGGATGATGGAGGCCGGGGTGTGGGTGATGGAGGCTGGGGTGTGGATGATGGAGGCTGGTGTGTGGATGATGGAGGCTGGGGTGTGGATGATGGAGGCTGGTGTGTGGATGATGGAGGCCGGGGTGTGGGTGATGGAGGCTGGGGTGTGGATGATGGAGGCTGGTGTGTGGATGATGGAGGCTGGGGTGTGGATGATGGAGGCTGGTGTGTGGATGATGGAGGCCGGGGTGTGGGTGATGGAGGCTGGGGTGTGGATGATGGAGGCTGGTGTGTGGATGATGGAGGCCGGGGTGTGGGTGATGGAGGCTGGGGTGTGGATGATGGAGGCTGGTGTGTGGATAATGGAGGCTGGGATGTGGATGATGGAGGCTGGTGTGTGGATGATGGAGGCCGGGGTATGGATGGTGGAGTTTGGGGTGTGAATGATGGAGGCTGGGGTGTGGATGATGGAGGCTGGGGTGTGGATGATGGAGGCTGGGGTGTGGATGATGGAGGGCTGGGGTGTGGATGGTGAAGCCTGGGGTGTGGATGATGGAGGCTAGGGTGTGGATGATGAAGGCTGGGGTGTGGATGATGGAGGCCGGGGTGTAGATGATGGAGGTTGGGGTGTGGATGATGGAGGCTGGGGTGTGGATGATGGAGGTTGAGGTGTGGATGATGGAGGCTGGGGTGTGGATGATGGAGGCTGGGGTGTGGGTTATTGAGGCTGGGGTGTGGATGATGGAGGATAGGGTGTGGATGATGGTGGCTGGGGTGTGGATGATGGAGGCTGAGATGTGGATGATGGAGGCTGGGGTGTGGATGATGGAGGCTGGTGTGTGGATGGTGGAGGCTGGGGTGCGGATGATAGAGACTGGGGTGTGGATGATAGAGGCTGGGGTGTGGATGGTGGACGCTGGGGTGTGGATGATGGAGGCTAGGGTGTGGATGATGGTGGCTGGGGTGTGGATGATGGAGGCTGAGATGTGGATGATGGAGGCTGGGGTGTGGATAATGGAGGCTGGTGTGTGGATGGTGGAGGCTGGGGTGCGGATGATAGAGACTGGGGTGTGGATGATAGAGGCTGGGGTGTGGATGGTGGACGCTGGGGTGTGGATGATGGAGGCTAGGGTGTGGATGATGGAGGCTGGGGTGTGGATGATGGAGGCTAGGGTGTGGATGATGGAGGCTGGGGTGTGGATGATGGAGGCTGGGGTGTGGATGATGGAGGCTGGGGTGTGGATGATGGAGGCTGGGGTGTGGATGATGGAGGCTGGGGTGTGGATGATGGAGGCTGGGGTGTGGAAGATGGAGGCTGGGGTGTGGATGATGGAGGCTGGGGTGTGGATGATGGAGGTTGGGGTGTGGATGATGGAGGCTGGGGTGTGGATGATGGAGGCTGGGGCGTGGGTTATTGAGGCTGGGGTGTGGATGATGGAGGCTAGGGTGTGGATGATGGAGGCTGGGGTGTGGATGATGGAGGCCAGGGTGTGGATGATGGAGGCTGGGGTGTGGATGATGGAGGTTGGGGTGTGGATGATGGAGGCTGGGGTGTGGATGATGGAGTCTGGGGTGTGGGTTATTGAGGCTGGGGTGTGGATGATGGAGGCTAGGGTGTGGATGATGGAGGCTGGGGTGTGGATGATGGAGGCTGGGGTGTGGATGATGGAGGCTGGTGTGTGGATGGTGGAGGCTGGGGTGTGGATGATAGAGGCTAGGGTGTGGATGATGGAGGCTGGGGTGTGGATGATGGAGGCTGGGGTGTGGATGATGGAGGGCTCGTGTGTGAATGGTGGAGGCCGGGGTGTGGATGGTGGAGGCTAGGGTGTGGATGATGAAGGCTAGGGTGTGATGGATGATGGAGGCTAGGGTGTGGATGATGAAGGCTAGGGTGTGGATGATGGAGGCTGGGGTGTGGGTGATGGAGGCTAGGGTGTGGATGATGAAGGCTGGGGTGTGGATGATGGAGGCTTGGGTGTGGATGATGGAGGCTGGGGTGTGGATGATAGAGACTGGGGTGTGGATGATGGATGCTGGGGTGTGGATGATAAAGGCTGGGGTGTGGATGATAGAGGCTGGGATGTGGATGATGGAGGCTGGTGTGTGGATGATGGAGGCCGGGGTGTGGGTGATGGAGGCTGGGGTGTGGATGATGGAGGCTGGTGTGTGGATGATGGAGGCTGGGGTGTGGATGATGGAGGCTGGTGTGTGGATGATGGAGGCCAGGGTGTGGGTGATGGAGGCTGGGGTGTGGATGATGGAGGCTGGTGTGTGGATGATGGAGGCTGGGGTGTGGATGATGGTGGCTGGTGTGTGGATGATGGAGGCCGGGGTGTGGGTGATGGAGGCTGGGGTGTGGATGATGGAGGCTGGTGTGTGGATGATGGAGGCCGGGGTGTGGGTGATGGAGGCTGGGGTGTGGATGATGGAGGCTGGTGTGTGGATGATGGAGGCTGGGATGTGGATGATGGAGGCTGATGTGTGGATGATGGAGGCCGGGGTATGGATGGTGGAGTTTGGGGTGTGAATGATGGAGGCTGGGGTGTGGATGATTGAGGCTGGGGTGTGGATGATGGAGGCTGGGGTGTGGATGATGGAGGGCTGGGGTGTGTATGGTGAAGCCTGGGGAGTGGATGATGGAGGCTGGGGTGTGGATGATGAAGGCTGGGGTGTGGATGATGGAGGCTGGGGTGTGGATGATGAAGGCCAGGGTGTGGATGATGGAGGGCTTGGGTGTGGATGGTGGAGGGTGGGGTGTGGATGATGAAGGCTGGGGTGTGGATGATGGAGGCCTGGATGTGGATGATGGAGGCTGGGATGTGGATGATGGAGGCTGGGGTGTGGATGATGGAGGCTGGGATATGGATGATGGAGGCTGGGGAGTGGATGATGGAGGCTGGGATGTGGATGATGGAGGCTGGGGTGTGGATGATGGAGGCTGGTGTGTGGATGGTGGAGGCTGGGGTGTGGATGATGGTGGCTGGGGTGTGGATGATGGAGGCTGGTGTGTGGATGGTGGAGGCTGGTGTGTGGATGATGGAGGCTGGTGTGTGGATGATGGTGGCTGGTGTGTGGATGGTGGAGACTGGGGTGTGGATGATGGTGGCTGGGGTGTGGATGATGGAGGCTGGTGTGTGAATGGTGGAGGCTGGGGTGTGGATGATGGAGGCTGGGGTGTGGATGATGGAGGCTGGTGTGTGGATGGTGGAGGCTGGGGTGTGGATGATGGAGGCTGGGGTGTGGATGATGGAGGCTAGGGTGTGGATGATGGAGACTGGGGTGTGGATGATGGAGGCTAGGGTGTGGATGATGGAGGCTGGGGTGTGGATAGTGGAGGCTGGGGTGTGGATGGTGGAGGCTGGTGTGTAGATGATGGAGACTGGGGTGTGGATGATGGAGGCTAGGGTGTGGATGATGGAGGCTGGGGTGTGGATAGTGGAGGCTGGGGTGTGGATGGTGGAGGCTGGGGTGTGGATAGTTGCAATGATTGAATTGGCGATATTAGAGGTGATGAAATTTCAGGCAGGTATTGATGAAAGGGATTGATTGTGGTGATGGTGGTGATGGTGGTGATGGTGATGAGGTGGTTGTGGTCGTAGATGTCATGAGCGTGGGAAAGCGTTTATGGTGAGGGGGGGGGTGATTTCACTAGTAATCAGGTGATTACAGGGAAAATGGGGGCGGCGACAACGGCTGCTTGTGGTGGTGGGAGACTGACGCAGCTGTGTCAGTTGACAAGTAACCTTCACCGTCGCCATGTTCCTCAGGGCTGCCTCTCTTCTGCTACTCATGGTGAGGTGTGCTTGAGGACGCTGCTGCTTCTCCTATCCTCTCTTGCAGCATTCAATTTTGTCCCTACACTATCCTCTTCCCACCTAGGATATTCTATTTATATATCCCATTCTTTTCCATCCAATATTCTATCCTGTCATATTCTATGTGGGAAAACGTCGTTCAAGAAATACTTCCATTTTCAGAGCAGGTGAGTCTTGTGATGTGACAAACGTGAACTTTGTACGGACTGAATATCAAATATCCGTACAAATCCTCTCAAATAATTTTTCCTCAAGATGTGCCTAAAATTTGATTTGCTTATTGTAGTTCATTGCATTATATCTTAAAACACGCAAATATATGTATATTTTTGCACGCACTGCTTTTTTTTCATAAATCAATGTGCATTCATACAGTGTGTGACAGATGCTCATCTCAGTCCATGTTTCAGCATCTCCATCCCCTCCCTGTAAGGTTACTTCTCTCTTCCTATCCTGTCTCTAACTTCTCATTTCCTGATCCCTTCCAAGTGCTATATGGTTGTAATGGCTTGGTGCTTTCGCCTGATAAATCCAATCCTTTCCCTTCTTCTTAACGTCCCCTATTAATTAATATTCACTCTTACTGTGAGAACATGTCGATTGTTCACTAATGTTCACTCTGTGTGAATATGTGAACAGCTTCAATAGTGTGTATGTTATCCCAGTTCGAAACATTATTTCGATGTGTTATTGTACGTCTTTGGAACCTATAACACAGACCAGACCATACTGGCAACATCATATATTGTAGCTACACAATATTGTTACACTATGCTATTCACACTCTATTGGTCACACTATATTGGCCTCACCATACCGACACACAATTACTAGCCACACTATACACCTAATACTGGCCATACCATACTGACCACACTATACTGGCCTCACTATACTGACCACGCGATACTGATCACACCCTACTAGTTCCTATATTAACCACACTATATTGGTCACACCATACTGATCGCACCATACTTTACACAAGTAGTTGGAACGAAACCGTAATGAATACGTTTTGGTTTTGGGCGAAGTTTTCGTTATGACTACAGCAGTTTTAGCGTTTTTATCATGTGGGCACTCAGAATGGGCTGAGTGCCCATTCTGGCTTCATATATTTAAAGTTCCGTTTCAAGTCTGGGGTTATACCCCACACCAACCTGTCCTCTTACAAATTACGTCTGAATTTGGCCGTTTGCTTGTATGGCCGAAAATGGACGTAATTTGAAAATAAAAAAAATGAAAATAAATTTGACCCATTACCGCTTCGTCGAATACAGGGTCCCTCTCATGTCACAGCAGTGTACCGATTCCACTGTCATCGATTTTAGAGTCCGTCTCAAACGGGTCAAAGTTTGCGTTCTGCCTTCACCCTTATAAAGATGTCAGTCTTCAGTGTAGCAAGGTCAGATCTATTCCCAGGGCCGCCTCTAGGTGTCAACCGTCGTATTCTCGTTACAATTTGTTCAATATTTACGAAAATTTAATCAGTCATATTTTGTATGAAGTATAGGGAATGGACATAGTCATTGGGCTCCACCTCTCGTTTCAAGGCATAGATATCCCTTGTACTTTCGTAAGTATACATCCGATATAAATTAAATTAAAAACATAGATGGGCCTCGTAGCCTGGTGGATAGCGCGCAGGACTCGTAATTCTGTGGCGCGGGTTCGATTCCCGCGCGAGGCAGAAACAAATGGGCAAAGTTTCTTTCACCCTGAATGCCCCTGTTACCTAGCAGTAAATAGGTACCTGGGAGTTAGTCAGCTGTCACGGGCTGCTTCCTGGGGGTGGAGGCCTGGTCGAGGACCGGGCCGCGGGGACACTAAAGCCCCGAAATCATCTCAAGATAACCTCAAGATAGATGCTGGGGAATAAGTCAAAGATGAAAATGTAGTTCCTGCGCTCCAGCTCTCATTCCAAGTCATAGTTCATCTTTAAGTATTTTGCAATCATAAAATTTTAAAACGTAGACTCTTCTAACCTTCATAATGTATTTTGCTTCAAGAATTTTACACTTGCAAAAATGTGCAAGTATTATGACTGCAAGTAAAGTAATATGGGGAAAATTATTCAACAACAGTGTCTCTTTCCCTTCCCATCCCCTCCTCCCTTATCCTCCCCTCCTCCCTTTCCCTCAAACTCCTCCCTTCCCCTTCTCGCCAACTGCCCATCCTTCCCTCTCCTACTTCACTCAACCCACAACCCTCGCCTCTTACACCTAGAGATCCGTCCGCCCACAACCCTCCCCGTGCTCTACCTAGAGTCCCCTAACACTACCTAGAGTTCCCTTCACACATCCTCCCTTTGAACTGTTTCCTCCAGTAGTCCATCCGCTCCTCCCACCATCCACCCGGCTCCACCCTTTGCAATCCGGGCTCCCTAATCATTTTCCCTCCCTTTCTCCGTTCCCCCCCACCGCCTGCCTGCTCCGTCGCGTCCCTCCCCCCCCCCCCCTCATTCTCTCTCTCTTCCTTTCCACCTCCTCACCACTCCCTCGCATATTTTGAAATAACAAACACTTGCCCATTTTACTTATCTCTTTCATATTGCTTAATTTTTTTTATATTTATCTATGTCTCTTCCAAGAGACTTGGTTCCATGAGATGAAGCCTCGTGGAACAATGTTCTCTTGCTTATAGTGCAACATTGTGTTATAAGACTTGACCTACTTGAGGAGGTTGGTAGTATTAGGTGGTGAATCAGGAGATAGGATACCACTTGATAAGCAGATGATAGAGTTCTGATGGTGTTGGAGTGCAACCTGACTGAAATAGTATAGAGTGTAGGATTCATTATTATTATTATTATGTGTGTATGTTTTGTGTTTGTGCTTTGTCCAGTAAATGTATTCAAATTTGCTGGTGTTTGCCCTTGTCCTAGTGAGGCTTCCCAGGAAGTAGTAAAGAAGGAGAGAGAGAGAGAAAGAACCAAGAACCACTGCTGTTTACAGGGCAGGACGGAATACTAATAAGTCAAAGGGGATTGAGGAGATCATATCACATAAGGAGAGAGTGGGGAGTAACAGCGGCTCGAGTGGGTGTGTGCACGTGACAGAGAGGCTAAGTATTGGAGCCGCATCTCCTAAACGTGTGACGTTGAGCCCCTCTCCAAGAGCCAGAAGCGCCCAGGGTGATCTCCTGGTAAAGTATAAGCACTCTACCGAGTTTTGAGTTGGGTTGTCCATAAAGAAGTATCAACGACAACACCCAACCCACAATATAATATGACTTACCCGCGTAAGGCAGTACTTACTGACCAACGTGAGGCAGTACTTACTGACCTACCTGAGGCAGTACTTACTGTCCCACGTGAGGCAGTACTTACTAACTCACGTGAGGCAGTACTTACTGACCCTCGTGAGGTAGTGCCTACTGACCCACATGAGGAAGTACTTACTAACCCACGTGAAGCTGTACTTCCACGTCCACGTGAGGCATTGCCTACTGACCCACGTGAGGCAGTGCCTGCTGACCCACGTGAGGCAGTGCCTGCTGACCCACGTAAGGCAGTGCCTACTGACCCAGGTGAGGTAGTGCCTACTGACCCACGTGAGGCAGTGTCTACTGACCCACGTGAAGTAGTGCCTACTGACCCACGTGAAGCAGTTCCTACTGGCCGACATGAGGCAGTGCCTCCTGACCTACGTGACGCAATTCCTACTGACCTAAGTAAGGCCGTACTTACTGAACCACGAGAGGAAATACTTACTGATCTACGTGAGGTTGAACCTACTGACACACGTAGGGCAGTGCACACTGAACCACGTGAGCCAGTGCCTACTGTTCCATGTGAGGCAGTACTTATTGACCCCCGAGATGCAGTACTTACTGACCCACGTGAGGCAGTGTCTACTGACCCACGTGAGACAGTGCCTACTGACCCACGTGAAGCAGTGCCTACTGACCCCACTGAGGCAGTACTTACTAACCCACGTGAGGTAGTTCTTACTGACCTACAAGAGGCAGTGCCGGCTGACCCCACATGAGGTAGTGACTACTGACCCACTCGAAGCAGTACTTACTGACCCACGTGAGGTAGTGCCTACTGACCCACGTGAGGTAGTGCCTACTGACCCACGTGAGGTAGTGACTACTGACCCACTCGAAGCAGTACTTACTGACCCACGTGAGGTAGTGCCTACTGACCCACGTGAGGCAGTACTTACTAATCCACGTGAGGCAATGCCTACTGATCCACGTGAGGCTGTGCCTGCTGACCCACGTGAGGCTGTGCCTACTGACCCACGACTTGTAGTGTCTACTGACCCAAGTAATGCAGTGCCTTCCGGCCCACGTGAGGCAGTACTTACTGACCCACGTGAGGCAGTGCCTACTGACCAACGTGAGGCAGTGCCTATTGACCCACGTGAGGTAGTTCCTACTGACCCACGTGAAGCAGTACTTACTGACCCACGTGAGGCAGTGCCTACTGACTCACGTGAGGCAGTACTTACTGACCCTTGTGAAGCAGTACTTACTGACCTACGTGAGGCAGTGCCTACTGTCTCACGTGAGGCAGTACTTACTGACCCATGTGAAGCAGTACTTACTGACCCACGTGAAGCAGTACTTACTGACCCACGTGAGGTAGTGCCTACTAACCCACGTGAGGCAGGGCCTACTCTCCCACGTGAGGCAGTGCCTACTGACCCAAATAAAGCAGTGTCTTCCGGCCCATGTGAGGCAGTACTTACTGACCTACGTGTGGCAGTACTTACTGACCCACCTGAGGCAGTACTTACTGACCCACTTAAAGCAGCACTTTCTGACCCACTTGAAGCAATACTTACTGACCTGCGTGAGGCATTGACAATTTACGAGACAAGTCACAAAGAACAACACACAACAGTCATCAGCCAACACGGGATAACAAATGTTTGTGGGATAACCAAACTGCCGCCATCAGCCGCCTCCCTCAGGCGCCACACAACACCATCTATGGTGTAGGACTTACAGCATCTTAACTGCGGGAGGGATATTAAGGCCACCATACTAGTGTATGGACCATCCAGTAAGTACACTCGGGTCTTGGACATAGTTCAGTACTAAAGTAAACTCTCAGTGTGTATACAGTGAGAGTTCACATTGCTCGCGACTCTTAATCATCATTCTAGACAAACACTTAAGAAAGAATTCAAATAGTTATTGTTATGTCATGATTTTGATTACTCTTTCACGTGAATTTACACTCCTTATGGTGAGATTTATATTATAAATATATCCAGACATTTTAATATAGTTTACTACTTTTTTCTTCTCGTTATTTATATTATTAATGGCAATGTGTGTTTAGTATGTATAAGTTGCAATATAACACATCATTATATTCATCGCTCTCCTTGCCTATCTCCCTTTTCCTCAATTCTTATCCCCTACTTTCTCTCATCATTTCTTTCTTCTCTTCTCCACTCATTTCTTCCCCTTCCTCCACTTCCCCTCTCATTATCTCTCATCATCTCTGCTTCTATAACAAGGGGGAATATTAATAGGTTGCTAAATATATCAACCATAAGAAGTAAACAAAGCAGTGGATAAAAATTGGATACGTTTACATGCAGGAAAAAATTAGTAAATACTGGTATAAGAAATAAAGCTATTACAGTATGGAATAGCTTACCTGGTGCTACATAGTTGCTACTTTGTTACCGGGTAACTTAATTGATGTGAGATTCCTTGGTTGTTTCAAGAGTAGATTAGACATATGTGAGTGTGATTGGTTGGGTACACATATAGGAGTTGCCTCGTAAAGACCACAACGTCTTCTACAGTCTTCTGCACTCCTACAGTCTCTTGTCTTATCTTTTGCTCTTTTAATTGTCTATTGTGTTTTAATTGTCTATCATTTTCAAATATGAAAGTTCTTTCTATAAGTTTATTGACTTTATAGAGTCCGTTGAGGCAAGATATAATTGTATCCCTATTTGAGACATGTCTTCTCTGGGTCTTGTTTGTTTACTAGTTTCCTAACCCAAACGTCCCCAGCCTCACCCTTCCACCCTATCCATACTCGTGACAGGTGTGGAGAAGCGAGCAGGTGTGTGCGCCAGACTGCTCAGGTGTGGACTCCATGATCAGAGTGAGAGACCCCACCGACTGCACCCGGTACTACGTCTGCCTCGACGCCTCTAACAATGGTAACTGCGGTCCACATATCACTCACAAAATCTGAGCCTCACATGGTGGCTGTTGCAGCTTAGTTTCCACTTATGAACCAGTTTATGAGCCCCGAAGCATACGAGGTTTTCTGTAACAATTATCCAGCCCGTCTTCCAAACAAAGACCTAAAAGTGATTCCATGCACCCACTACAACCCGTCCTCGACTCAAGTCCATTACACCCAGCGGTCGACCCCACAGACGCATTCATAAATTTTTACATACTGTTCATTCAAAACGGGAATTTTCTCAAATATAAATTAATATTATAATATATTAGCATATTGTGAATATTTAAGCATAGGTTAGGTTAGGTGTTTAGGTTTTGTTGGCGATTATTTGTATTTGTAGTACATGGGGTGAAGCATTTATAGCGTTGCGATTCGAACAAAATTCGTCAGTGAAGCACTTGTTCCGGAAGTGTTCGGACGTCAACAGTTGTGAGTCAGCCCGTCCTCCAAACAAAGATCCAAAAGTGATTCCATGCACCCGCCAAACCCCCTGTTTATGAATGAAAAGCGGTTTACACACGACTCACAACTGCTGACGTCCGAACATATCCGGAACAAGTGCTTCACTGACGAATTTTGTTCGAATCACAACGCTGTAAATGCTTCACCCACGTACTACAAATACAAATAATCGCCAACAGAACCTAAACACCTAACCTAACCTATGCCTATATATGCACAATATGCTAATATATTTTAATATTAATTTATATTTGAGAAAATTCCTGTTTTGAATGAACAGCATGTAAAAATATATGAATGCGTCTGTGTGGTCGACCGCTGGATGTAATGGACTTGAGTCGAGGACGGGTTGTGTGAGTAGTGTGTAAACCATTTTTCATTCATAAACAGGGGGTTTGGCTGGTGTATGGAATGGACTTTGTGAACTTGTTTAGAGAACGGCTGGAATAATTACCTTGAGTCGAAAACGATCTCGAAGTGTTTCTCAGCTCGTCAACTGTTTAGTAAATATAGACTAGGCCGCCATGATCGAGGAAAGATATAGAGATTTCTTAAGTGGACACGTAAATACTTAATGAGTCTGAGCTTGTTTTGATAGTTTTAGTGAGTATTCTTTCCTGCTTTAAGCTTATTTTTATATTGTTTAGGTGTGTATTCCACTGAAAATTGTGAGTTCTTTGATGCGACAAAAATATTTCATAAATGGGGTGTTTTCTACTAAAAAGATTATAATGATTTTACTGATTTCTTCCGATAACTTAGTCTTTGGGTTGCTCTTCGTTAATCAATAAAGAAGAGCATTAAACAATTAATTTCACAAAAAGAAATAGATTGAAATATTTTGGGTTGCTTTAAAATAAAAAACTTATCTTTTTGATGGAAAAAAATTATTTTAAGCCGAATAAGGTTATTTTTTACGCTTATTTTCAGTAGTGGAGTTCATTCAGAGGTTCAGGCATGAGTTGATAAAGCTGGGTTTGGTGGAGTTGTTGATTCATCCAGGAAACCAGGCTATTGCAATACCCGCCTTGCATCTTGCAACGTCGAATTCAATCCTTGATAATCGTATCAGACAAAATGCCTATGAAATATGAATCTATTCCAGGGGAAATGATTGCGTCTATTGACTCGGTGTCATGTCCCGACGATTACTACTTCAATGAGAGCCACACCGTGCCCCGCTGTGACCCGCTGACCACACTCCCTGACCCCTGCCGGTCAACGTGTGACCCCTGTGTACCGCATTGTCTCGCCCCCGGCAAGGTCACGCCCCACCCCACCAACTGCTCTCTCTACTACGTGTGCCTGGATGACAATCTTCTCCTCGACGCCCACTGTCCACCGGAGACGCGCTTCTTCGACTACCGATCCGGTGTGTGCACCGACGACAATAGTGTCTGCTACTCCTACTGCGACCTGTGTGTTCCTCACTGCACCACCCCGGGTGAGCGCGTGCCAGATCCCTACGACTGTACCAAATTCCATCTGTGTGTTGTGGGCGGGATGGTGAGTTACATGTGCCCGCATCACCGGGTGTTCAACAGTGACACGCAGCTTTGTGAAGACAACATTGAGTGCATCTCTCCCTGCACGAATTTGTCTCCAGAAATGTCAACGGGTGATGAATGGTGACAAACTGAGCATCGCAGTAGTGGATGTCATCTGCAAGATGGCCCGGGTGGAAGGTTCCTTCCTCTCCCACGTCTTTCAGGACTTCACTATTAATGTTTCTCTTGCTAGCATTACTTGTACTTCCACACAGAGTACCACTAAAACTACTACCGGTAGTACAGAGCATTATTTTAGTGTTTCAGTAAAATCACACACACACACACACACACACACACACACACACACACACACACACACACACACACACACACACACACACACACACACACACACACACACACACACACACTACAGGATGACCAGGACAAACTGGAGGAATGATCTAGAAAATGGCTGCTAAAGTTCAACTCAGGAAAGTGTAAGGTAATGAAATTAGGCGAAGGGAGCAGGAGGCTGAACACAAGGTACCCCCTGGGAGGTGAAATCCTGCAAGAGTCAAATAGTGAGAAAGATCTGGGGGTTGACATCACACCGAACCTGTCCCGAGAGGCCCACATTAAAAGGATATCATCAGCGGCATATGCTAGACTGGCCAACATAAGAACTGCCTTTAGAAACTTGTGTAAGGAATCGTTCAGGACCCTGTATACCACTTATGTCAGACCAATCCTGGAATATGCAGCTCCAGCCTGGAGTCCACACCTAGTTAAACAGAAGACAAAGTTAGAGAAGATTCAGCGGTATGCCACCAGGCTCGTGCTGGAACTGAGAGGTATGAGCTACAAGGAAAGGCTAAAGAAGCTGAACCTCAAGTCCCTGGAAAACAGAAGAGTAAGGGGGGAGACATGATAACCACCTACAAAATTCTCAGGGGAATTGACAGGGTGGACAAACTCTTCAACACGGGTGGGACACGAACAAGGAGACACAGGTGAAAACTTAGTACCCAGATGAGCCACAGAGATGTCAGAAAGATTTTTTTCAGTATCAGAGTAGTTAATAAATGGAATGCACTAGGCAGGGATGTGGTGGAGGCTGACTCCATACACAGTTTCAAATGTAGATATGATAGAGCCCAGAAGTCTCAGGAATCTGTACACCAGTTGATTGACAATTGAGAGGCGAGACCAAAGAGACAAAGCTCAACCCCTGCAAGCACAATTAGGTGAGTACACACACACACACCAGAGAGATACCAGAGAACCAGGAATGAGTACGTCAGGGTGAGAAGAGAAGCAGAGAAAAGTTTTGAATATGATATAGCAAACAAAGCCAAGACCGAACCAAAGCTACTCCACAGTCACATCAGAAGGAAAACAACAGTGAAAGAACAGGTATTGAAACTTAGAACAGGCGAGGACAGGTATACAGAGAATGACAAAGAGGTGTGTGTAGAACTCAACAAGAGGTTCCAGGAGGTCTTCACAATAGAACAAAGTGAGGTCACTGTGCTAGGAGAAAGGAAGGTAAACCAGGCGGCCTTGGAAGAGTTCGAAATTACGAGAGAGGAGGTCAAGAGACACCTGCTGGATCAGGAAGTTAGAAAGGCTGTTGTCCAGACGGGATCTCACCATGGGTTACCTTACCTTGAGGTTACCTTGAGGTGCTTCCGGGGCTTAGTGTCCCCGCGGCCCGGTCGTCGACCAGTCCTCTTGGTTGCTGGACTGATCAACCTGGCTGTTAGACGCGGCTGCTCGCAGCCTGACGTATGAGTCACAGCCTGGTTGATCAGGTATCCTTTGGAGGTGCTTATCCAGTTCTCTCTTGAACACTGTGAGGGGTCGGCCATTTATGCCCCTTATGTGTAGTGGAAGCGTGTTGAACAGTATCGGGCCCTCTAATGTTGATAGAGTTCTCTCTCAGAGTACCTGTTGCACCTCTGCTTTTCAACGGGGATATTCTGCACATCCTGCCATGTCTTCTGGTCTCATGTGATGTTATTTCTGTGTGCAGGTTTGGGACCAGCCCCTCAATTATTTTCCACGTGTAAATTATTATGTATCTCTCCCGCCTACGCTCAAGGGGTACTGAAAGAGTGTGCAGAGGCACTTTGCTTGCCACTCTCCATAGTGTATAGTAAGTCACTGGAGATGGGAGACCTACCAGAAATATGGAAGATGGCGAATGTGGTCAAAATATACAAAAAGGGCGACAGGCACGAGGCACTGAACTACAGGCCAGTGTCCTTGACTTGTATACCATGCAAGGTGATGGAGAAGATCGTGAGAAAAAAACCTGGTAACACATCTGGAGAGAAGGGACTTCGTGACAAATTGCCAACATGGGTTCAGGGAGGGTAAATCTTGCCTGACTGGCTTAATAGAATTCTACGACCAAGTGGCAAAGATTAAGCAAGAAAGAGAGGGCTGGGCGGACTGCATTTTCTTGGATTGTCGGAAAGCCTTTGACACAGTACCGCATAAGTGGCTGGTACATAAGCTGGAGAGACAGGCAGGTGTAGTTGGTAAGGTGCTCCAGTGGATAAGGGAGTACCTAAGCAATAGGAAGCAGAGAGTTACGGTGAGGGGATTGAGACCTCTGATTGGCGTGAAGTCACCAGTGGAATCCCACAGGGCTTTGTACTCGGTCCTATCTTGTTTCTGATATATGTAAATGATCTCCCGGAGGGTATCGATTCATTTCACTTAATGTTTGCGGACGATGCCAAAATTATGAGAAGGATTAAGACAGAAGAGGACTGTTTGAGGCTTCAAGAAGACCTAGACAAGCTGAAGGAATGGTCGAACAAATGGTTGTTAGAGTTTAACCCAACAAAATGTAATGTAATGAAGATAGGTGAAGGGAGCAGGAGACTAGATACAAGGTATCATCTGGGAGAGAAAATTCTTCAGGAGTCACAGAAAGAAAAAGAATTGGGGGTTGATATCACGCCAGACCTGTCTCCTGCAGCACATATCAAGAGGATAACATCAGCGGCATATTCCAGGCTGGCCAACATACGAACGGCATTCAGAAACTTGTGTAAAGAATCATTCATAACTTTGTATACCACATATGCCAGGCCAATCCTGGAGTAGGCAGCCCCAGCATGGAGTCCATATCTAGTGAAGGATAAGACTAAACAGGAAAAGGTTCAAAGGTTTGCCACCAGACTAGTACCCGAGCTGAGAGGTATGAGCTACGAGGAGAGACTACGAGAATTAAACCTCACTTCGCTGGAAGACAGAAGAGTTAGGGGGGACATGATCACCACATTCAAGATTCTCAAGGGAATTGATAGGGTAGATAAAGACAGGCTAAGGTTTTAAAGGCAGGTTTTCTCTTGAGCCTCAAGCCTAGCATATTCTAACTGTGCTTCCATCTCAAGACGCCTTATGGCTAACTGCTCACTTGTCCCTTCACTTACTTCATCCAGGACCTCTTCCCCTAGTTGACCATCTTCCACTAGATAAGTCACTAACACTCTCACTATCTGAGCTTTAACCGTCTTATTACTGGCTGCTAACTTTAGTTTATTTGCCATACTGATCAAGGCAGACTTTGTCAGGCTCTTTATCACTTAAAAGTTTGGTTCAGCCAACAATGACTCTACTTGAATCTCCATGGTTAACACTTGGCACTTTACTTATTAATAAGCAATGTTAATATAGAACAACACTGAGCACTTCACTTTTCTGGAAATAATATTATAATAATTGACACGACACTGAAAATTGCTTGGCCCACTGCGCAAGCGAAAAATATAATGACTTACCTCAAAATCGTGAAAGCGTGTATACTGGCTGTGTATGGTGAAACACAGGATAATAATCAGTCACGGAAATAACTAGCAAATTTTTTCCTAGGACACACTATTCCCTAGGAAGGCAAAGTTAGATTAGCAAGGTTTTTTATAATGTGGGAAATCTCCCGGTTATAGGTTTTCATGTGGGAAATCTCCCGGACAAGGCCCCCAATATTTTGTTACTGCTCGTTCATACAGCTCGTAGAGTTAAGGGACAATGATAAGCATAGTCTAGGGTTAGTCACTGTCTTTAGTACACTCTACCAGAGTGCCCCGTGAGTCAGTACAAAACAAAAAGAAAATACAATACTAGGATACAGAAACATGCACATAAAAATCTATATATAATATAAATTCAAGAGTATTCATAAATGTATCCCAACAAAATCAGATGGCAAATCAACACAATGAAAAATATACATTCTCTCCAGATAATAAATTTACTACAACGAAACTAGATTAAGCGTTAACATGCTTATCAGACATGATGTTCCCCCACTGAGTGTCTCCGGCAAACTGAGGTTTCCCCCGACTCTCTACCCACAGCTCCCTGCTCCGCCTCCATCCAGAACAAGGGATGGTAAACAAGTACTTTTACTTTAAATCAACAAATGAGAAAATAATCGTTCTCACATGGATATGAATAAAAGCTAAAATGTAACTGCAATATGTAAATAATATAAGTTACAATACCACATGCTTAATAAAAGGAAAATAATAATAATATGAATATTAAAAGGTGACATCTAGCAACTGCCACAAATGTTCACGTACAATTATTTGGTCCAAACTGACTAGATTAATACAGGTAAAAATCAGGCAGAAAATCTTGCAATAGTCGCTGAAATTAAGAGAGCTGTGAGAGTACTTACCAATCAGGGAAGAGTCATCAAGTTTCTGTGGATCCCCTCCCATGTTGGAATATGTGGGAATGAGCGAGCAGATGTGCTGGCTCCTGAAGGCGCTGAAGGAGACCATATTGAATACTTCATACCCAAGACTCAACTACAAATTAGAGGTATTATCAGGCAACATCACCGTGAGAAGGTAACTGAGGAAAGGAGGATAGAAGCACAAACCAGTGAATCTGTACGATGGTACAACATGGTTGCAGCTGGCAATCCCAGTCATTATGGCCGAAGAGGAGGAGGACGAGGGAGAGAATCAGTAATAGCGAGAATCCGTCTTGGATAGAAATATCCATGGAGATTTGGAATGGAAACAACAGTTGATCAGCGAAGTTGCAGAATCTGTGGTGAGAGTGATGGACACCGCCTTGACCACTATCTACGTGAATGTGAACACCTGAGAGACATTAGGAATATGTGTAGAATAATAAACCCCAGATTGTTTGAGTTAGGAAAACACTATTTGTCAAATATTGATACTGTTCTTAAAAGATTTCCCCATTTTGCACCCGCAAGATAACGTAAGCTTTAAAGGGTTGATAGATGTTAATCTTCTTGTTTGAGGAGCTGTTCACTTGAGACAGTTAAGCAAGTCCCAGCTGTGTCTGGGTACAAGTGACAGGATGAACAACCCAGCGGGTTTTCTTCCTATTGGGGAGTGTTGTACATGCTGCTATGGCGGTGTGTCCACTCACAAGATGAGTGGCGCTGCCCAATAAACTCGCCCCTCGGGGCAAAATTTAAAAAAAAAATTACAGGTATAATACCTGTGGAAATATAACAAGCCCGCATCATGCTCCAACTATGCTGCCAAGCTATACTACACATCTCAAAAAGTATACACATATACTCATAAAGAAATAATTTCAAATAATTTTATCTCATACTAGCAGTACCCGGCCACGCGTTGCTGAGGCACAGCAACCTTCCCTCTCCTCCAGTCCTCCCCACCATTCCCCTCTCACCCATTTCCTTGGCCTCCCAACCATTCCCCACTCCAACGACCCCTCGTCCTCCCCCACCATTCCACACTCCACCAACTCATCTTCCTTCCCACCATGCCCCACTTCCCTGTCCCTTTGTCCTCCCCCACCATTTTCCATTCCCCCATCCCCTCATCCTCACCATCCCAAACTCCCCCGTCCCCTCGTCTTTCCCCACCATTACCCCCTCCCTTGTCCCCTCGTCTTCCCCACCATCTCTCCATCCCCTCGTAATCCCCACCATTCCCCACTCCCTCTCTGATGCCTTCCCAAATGGTCTGATATTGCCATCAGAAAATTGAGAACATCAAGTGATCTGATGTTCCCATCAATGAAATATAAGAAAAACAGTTACAAAATTTAATTAAAATATGAAAAATTAAATAAATAAACTATACTCACGAAATGAACGGTATGGTAAACAACACAGCTCATTTCCAACGCAATCCACACAAAATAATGAAATCAAAACGAAAATAAATCAAAATCTATGAAAATTCAATTTATCAACACAATCAGAAACATTGAAATGGAATTATAACATATTTAGTATAGCATATGTGTTGCTCTTACATGCAACAGATGGCACTGTTTTTCAAGAAAAGCATAGTTTTACCTGTCACAGGTGTGGCATCTATGCTTATGCTTACGAAATGAACGGTATGGTAAACAACACAGCTCAATTCCAACACAATGTCACACAAAATAATTAAAAAAAAAAAATAAATCTAAATCTATGAAAATAAAATTTATCTATGCAATCGGAAACATTGAAATGGAATTCGATACATATTTAGTGTAGCGTGCATGTTGCTATTATGTGCAACAGATGGCCCTGTTTTTCAAAAACGCCTGTTTTTTACCTGTCAGAGGGGTGGCATCTATATAGTATGTATATAAAAAGTCGCGCTTATTCGAATGCAACGTTGTCTCAAAATTTCAAAGCCATCAGTGAAGAAATTTCGAAGCTCATTTTGAGAGTATAGTTTATAGTTTTATTTTTTCCTTCTTTTTCATTTCGTTTTTTTTTAACTGTTCTTCTTATTTTTCAGTGATGGAAACATCAGAGCAAATGATGTTCCCAGTTTTCAGAAGGGAACATCAGATCATTTGGGAATGCATCAGACAATGGAGTGGGAATGGTGGGAAGAATGAGGGGACGCGGGAGTTGGGGATAGGGGGAACAAGGGGATGGGGAAATGGAGAATGATTGGGAGGACAAGAGGACAGGGGAGGATGGGAACGGTTAGGAGGACGAGGGGAACGGTGGAGTGGAGAATAGTAGCGAGGAAAAAGGGACAGAGGGAGGGGGGAGGAATAGTGGGGAGGACGAGGAGACGGGGTGAGGGGAAATGGTGGAGAGGACGAGGGGACAGGGAAGGGGGAAATGGTGGGAACGACTGGGAGCCGTCCCAGTCGTTATATATATATATATATATATATATATATATATATATATATATATATATATATATATATATATATATATATATATATATATATATATGTCGTACCTAGTAGCCAGAACGCACTTCACGGCCTAATATGCAAGGCCCGATTTGCCTAATAAGCCAAGTTTTCCTGAATTAATATATTTTCTCTAATTTTTTTCTTATGAAATGATAAAGCTACCCATTTCATTATGTATGAGGTCAATTTTTTTTTATTGGAGTTAAAATTAATGTAGATATATGACCGAACCTAACCAACCCTACCTAACCTAACCTAACCTATCTTTATAGGTTAGGTTAGGTTTGGTAGCCGAAAAAGTTAGGTTAGGTTAGGTTAGGTAGGTTAGGTAGTCGAAAAATAATTATTTCATGAAAACTTGGCTTATTAGGCAAATCGGGCCTTGCATAGTAGGCGTAGAAGTGCGTTCTGGCTACTAGGTACGACATATATATATATATATATATATATATATATATATATATATATATGTCGTACCTAGTAGCCAGAACGCACTTCTCAGCCTACTATGCAAGGCCCAATTTGCCTAATAAGCCAAGTTTACATGAATTAATATATTTTCTCAAAAAATTTTCTTATGAAATGATAAAGCTACCCATTTCATTATGTATGAGGTACAAAAATTTTTATTGGAGTTAAAATTAATATAGATATATGACCAAACCTAACCAACCCTACCTAACCTAACCTAACCTATCTTTATAGGTTAGGTTAGGTTAAGTTGCCGAAAAAACTAGGTTAGGTTAGGTTTGGTAGGTCAGGTAGTCGAAAAACAATTAATTCATGAAAACTTGGCTTATTAGGCAAATCGGGCCGTGTATAGTAGGCTGAGAAGTGAGTTCTGGCTACTAGGCACGACATATATATATATATATATGTCGTACCTAGTAGCCAGAACGCACTTTTCATCCTACTATGCAATGCCCGATTTGCCTAATAAGCCAAGTTTTCATGAATTAATCTTTTTTCGACTACCTAACCTACCTAACCTAACCTAACCTAACTTTTTCGGCTACCTAACCGAACCTAACCTATAGAGAGAGGTTAGGTTAGGTTAGGTAGGGTTGGTTAGGTTCGGTCATATATCTACGTTAATTTTATCTCAAATAAAAACAAATTGATCTCATACACAATGAAATGAGTAGCTTTATCATTTCACAAGAAAAAAATTTGTGAACATATATTAATTCAGGAAAACTTGGCTTATTAGGCAAATCGGGCCTTGCATAGTAGGCTGAAAAGTGCGTTCTGGCTACTAGGTACGACATATATATATATATATATATATATATATATGTCGTACCTAATAGCCAGAACGCACTTCTCAGCCTACTATTCAAGGCCCGATTTGCCTAATAAGCCAAGTTTTCATGAATTAATGTTTTTTCGTCTACCTAACCTACCTAACCTAACCTAACCTAGCTTTTTTGGCTACCTAACCTAACCTTACCTATAAATATAGGTTAGGTTAGGTTAGGTAGGGTTGGTTAGGTTCGGTCATATATCTACGTTAATTTTAACTCCAATAAAAAAAAATTGACCTCATACATAGAGAAAAGGGTTGCTTTATCATTTCATAAGAAAAAAATTATAGTAAATATATTAATTCAGGAAAACTTGGCTTATTAGGCAAATCGGGCCTTGAATAGTAGGCTGAGAAGTGAGTTCTGGCTATTAGGTACGACATATATATATATATATATATATATATATATATGTCGTACCTAGTAGCCAGAACTCACTTCTCAGCCTACTATTCAAGGCCCGATTTGCCTAATAAGCCAAGTTTTCCTGAATTAATATATTTACTATAATTGTTTTCTTATGAAATGATAAAGCAACCCTTTTCTCTATGTATGAGGTCAATTTTTTTTTATTGGAGTTAAAATTAACGTAGATATATGACCGAACCTAACCAACCCTACCTAACCTAACCTAACCTATATTTATAGGTAAGGTTAGGTTAGGTAGCCAAAAAAAGCTAGGTTAGGTTAGGTTAGGTAGGTTAGGTAGACGAAAAAACATTAATTCATGAAAACTTGGCTTATTAGGCAAATCGGGCCTTGAATAGTAGGCTGAGAAGTGCGTTCTGGCTATTAGGTACGACATATATATATATATATATATATATATATATATATATATATATATATATATATATATATATATATATATATATATATATATATATATGTCGTACCTAGTAGCCAGAACGCACTTCTCAGCCTACTATGCAAGGCCCGATTTGCCTAATAAGCCAAGTTTTCCTGAATTATTTTATTTTCTCTAATTTTTTTCCTATGAAATGATAAAGCTACCCATTTCATTATATATGAGGTCAATTTTTTTTATTGGAGTTAAAATTAACGTAGTTATATGACCGAACCTAACCAACCCTACCTAACCTAACCTATCTTTATAGGTTAGGTTAGGTTAGGTAGCCGAAAAAGTTAGGTTAGGCTAGGTTAGGTAGGTTAGGTAGTCGAAAAATAATTAATTCATGAAAACTTGGCTTATTAGGCAAATCGGGCCTTGCATAGTAGGCTGAGAAGTGCTTTCTGGCTACTAGGTACGACATATATATATATATATATATATATATATATATATATATATATATATATATATATATATATATATATATATATATATATATATATATATATATGTCGTACCTAGTAGCCAGAACGCACTTCTCTGCCTACTATGC